>NC_090731.1:4241938-4271938 GCF_036898095.1 Palaemon carinicauda
AATAAGTCTAGTAACAGAAATATATTTCTAGAAACTATTGGGGATAACCTTAAATTGTGAGGTGTTCAAATATACTGTGTTCCCTATAGATTTTTATTACAGCGCACATATATGAATTTGCAAGCATGTGTCTATGGAAGGATGTGTTTACTAATATATTTTTTCTCTCTCTCTCTCTCTCTCTCTCTCTCTCTCTCTCTCTCTCTCTCTCTCTCTCTTTATATATATATATATATAGGCTATATACACATATATAATCTATATATATATATGTATATGTATATATATAATATACATATATATATATATATATATATATATATATATATGCACACACACATATATACATATATATATACATATATACATATATATATATATATATACATATATACATATATATACATATATAGTATATATATATATATATATATATATATATATATATATATATATATATATATATATATATATATATATACATATATATGCACATTGGTTAAACTATTATGAGACTACAGACATCTTTCCGTTATATGTAAGCAACGCACAAAGCGAGAGAGAGAGAGAGAGAGAGAGAGAGAGAGAGAGAGAGAGAGAGAGAGAGAGAGAGAGAGAGAGACTAAATAAAACGCAGCCAAAGAAGCCTGTCCCGTGATACATCAATCACTTCCCTGACTGCCTAGTCCCCGCCCATTCCAGCCAATCAAGGTTAATAAAGATTAAACAGGGCCTGAAACCTCTTCAAACCTCTTAAATTAACTTAGAGGAGGAGGGAGGAGAGAGGGGGGAGGGGGTTAGAGAGGTAGAGAGGTAGTCAGTACAAGAGAAAAAAAAGGACTGAATTCCTTGTTAAGGATCTTATGGATCATTGATTAAAAGCAGTGTAGATGATGATAATGATCGAGGAAACATCGTGAGATGATGCTCACGATCGAGGAAGTATCGTGAGATGATGATGACGATCGAGGAAGTATCGTGAGGTGATGATAACGATCGAGGAAGTATCGTGAGATGATGATGTCGATCGAAGAAGTATCGCGAGATGATGATGACGATCGAGGAAGTATCGTGAGGTGATGATAACGATCGAGGAAGTATCGTGAGATGATGATGTCGATCGAAGAAGTATCGCGAGATGATGATGACGATCGAGGAAGTATCGTGAGGTGATGATAACGATCGAGGAAGTATCGTGAGATGATGATGTCGATCGAGGGAAGTATCGTGAGACGATGACGATCGAGGAAGCATCGTGAGATGATGATGACGATCGACAAAGCATCGTGAGATGATGATGACGATCGAGGAAGTGTCGTGAGATGATGATGACGATCGAGGAAGCATCATAAGAAGCATCATGAGATGATGATGACGATCGAAGAAGTATCGTGAGATGATGATGATGATCGAGGAAGCTTCGTGAAATGATGATAATGACGATGGAAGAAGCATCGTGAGATGATGATGATGATGACGATGGAAGAACTATCGTGAAATGATGATGACGATCGCCGAAGGATCGTGAGATGATGAACACGATGGAAGAACTACCATGAAATGATGATGATGATCGAACAAATATAGTGAGATGATGATGATGACAATGGAAGAAACATCGTGAGATGATGATGACGATCGACGAAGCATCGTGAGATGATGATGACGATCGAGAAAGCATCGTCAGAGGATGAGGAGGATCGAAGGAGCATCGTGAGATGATGATAACGACCGGGGAAGCATCGTGAGATGATGAGGACAATCGATGAAGCATCGTTGAATGCGTTTTAGTTTTCACTTTAGACGTCTTTTGGAGGTACAGGGAGGCGTCTCTCTCTCTCTCTCTCTCTCTCTCTCTCTCTCTCTCGCTTCTTTACCCTTCTCTATGCCTTTCTTCGTTCAGCATCTCCCTCTCCCCTTTTCCATCTCCACGCTCCGCTACCAGACTAGGTTTCTCTACCTCCCTCCCTTCTTGCCTTTCAGTCCGCCCCCCCCCCCCCAGCCCCCACCCCCCAGGCTTCATTGCCAAACCCCACCTCAGAACCAACCCCACGTAATAACGTTTGCACCGATTCCTCCTTTAATTAACAATGTAAGTTTGAGAGAGAGAGAGAGAGAGAGAGAGAGAGAGAGGGGGGGGGGGACTTACTATAATGAAAATAATGCATCTATATGTGTGTGTGTTTGAGTGTCTACATGCTTATATCATCATTATCAGCCGTTACTAGTCCCCTGCAGAACAAAGGCCTCAGACGTGTCCTTTCACTTGCGTCTGTTTATGGTCTTTCTGTGCCAGTCCACGTCCGCAAACATTCTTAGTTCGTCAATCCATCGTCTTCTCTTCCTTCCCCTGCTTCTTTTGAACGGGCTAGGATTCGATCCCGGTATGAAGTCGATATATATATATATATATATATATATATATATATATATATATATATATATATATATATATAATATACATACATACATATGAAGAGACTACGTTCGAAGCTTCCAGCTTCCAATCAATATCTGTTCTACCATTTATTCACTGAATGATATTATTCACTGATGTTTATACAATGGAGGAGCCGAATGTAAAATAAAAACAGCCCAGATCAAAGAGAGAATTCAGACGCTGCAACGCCAACATGAAACGCGAGTCAAATGACACAATGACATTCGCCGAGTTTAAACAGGAATCGGATGGCACACTGACACACACGCTCAGGCGAAACAGGAGTCAGATGATTACGCCCAGATGGAAGGATGTAAAATGATACATACTGAGGGGAAAGAGTGAAATGAGGGGAAAGAGGAGTAGAATGATACATACTGAGGGGAAAAGTAAAATGAGGGGAAAGAGGTGTAAAATGATACATACAGAGGGGAAAGAGGAGTGAAATGATACATATTGAGGGGAAAGAGGAGTAGAATGATACATACTGAGGGAAAGAGTAAAATGAGGGGAAAGAGTAAAAGGAGGGGAAAGAGTAAAATGAGGGGAAAGAGTAAAAGGAGGGGAAAGAGTAAAAGGAGGGGAAAGAGGAGTAGAATGATACATACTGAGGGGAAAGAGTAAAATGAGGGGAAAGAGGAGTAAAATGATACATACTGAGGGGAAAGAGGAGTAAAATGATACATACTGAGGGAAAAGAGTAAAATTAGGGGAAAGGAGTAAAATGATACATTCTGAGGGGAAAAATTAAAATGAGGGGAAAGAGGAGTAAAATGATACATACTGAGGGGAAAGAGTAAATGAGTGGAAGAAGAGTAAAATGATACATACTGAGGGGAAAAGTAAAATGAGGGGAAAGATGAGTAGAATGATACATACAGGGTGGAAAGAGGATTAAAATTATACATACTTAGTGGAAAGAGGAGTAAAATGATATACTGAGTGGAAAGATGAGTAAAATGATACAAACTGAGTGGAAAGAGGAATCAAATGATACATACCAAGTGTAAGGGAGGAGTCAAATGAAAATACTGAGTGGAATGATACATATTGATTCTGGAGTGGAGTAAAATGATACATACTGAGTGAAAGGGGAATCAAATGATACTCATTGAGTCGGGAAAGGAGTCAATGATACATACCGAGGGGAAAGAGGAGAAAAATGATACATACCGAGGGAAAGAGAAGTAAAATGATACATACTGAGGGGTAAAGAGGAGTAAAATGATACATACCGAGGGAAAAGAGGAGTAAAATGATACATACTGAGTGGAAAGAGGAGTGAAATGATACATACTGAGGGGTAAAGAGGAGTAAAATGATACATACTGAGTGGAAAGATGATACATACCGAGGGGAAAGAGCAAAATGATACATACCGAGGGGAAAGAGGAGTAAAATGATACATACTGAGTGGAAAGATGATACATACCGAGGGGAAAGAGCAAAATGATACATACCGAGGGGAAAGAGGAGTAAAAGGATACATACTGAGTGGAAAGAGGAGTCAAATGACACATTATGATAGAAATGAGGAGTCAATAGCTGTGAATTCATAATAAAGAATTGGGTTGCTATCTTTATTTCATGCCACAGACATTTCCATATAATCCAGGGATGCCTCTTCAAAGTCTTCATTTTTCTTTTAAAGGTTCAAAAGTCGCTCATGGATGGCAGAGGCCAGGGACAGTGACATTGCAATATTTCATATATATATATATATATATATATATATATATATATATATATATATATATATATATAATATATATATATATATCTACATATATATAGATATATATAGATATATATCTATATATATATCTACATATATATATATATATATATATATATATATATATATCTATATATATATATATATATATATATATATATGTGTGTGTGTGTGTGTGTGTGTGTTAATCAGTTGGTAGACTATCAAACCAAAGAACCACTCTGTTGGGAGAGGAAAATCTCTCTCTCTCTCTCTCTCTCTCTCTCTCTCTCTCTCTCTCTCTCTCTCTCCTATAAAAACGAGCTAAGAGGACCAATTACTATTCTCTTCAAACTCTTTCACGGAATCAGTCAATCTCATCATAACCTAATTGCCTTCAATTCAACATTAGGAGGTGAATATTCCCCCACACAAGGGGATGAATGCCCCCCCCTCCCCCCCAAATCAGGAGCCGACTGTTCTTTATATTAGGAGCCAAGCATTCCCTTTTTCAGGGACTGACTATTCCCTCTATTGAGTGGCGAATATTTTCAATAAGGACTGACTATTACTTACCTAGGTGTTGACTAATTTCTATACTAGGAGCTAATTATACCCTATATTAGTAGCTAACTATTCTCTACATTGGGTGCTGAATATCATTTCATTTTAAGAACTGACTATCGTCTACCTAAGTGCTCACTATTCCCCATACTAGGAGCTAATTATTCTCTACATTAGGAGCTATTTGTTCCCTACATTGGATGCTGAATATTTTTCGTATTAGGAACTGACAATTCCCAACCTTAGTCCTGATTATTCCCCTTATTAGAAGCTAACCACACCCTACATTTGTAGCTAACCATCCTCTATATTAGGTGCTGAATATTTTTCGTATTAGGAACTGACAATTCCCAACCTTAGTCCTGATTATTCCCCTTATTAGAAGCTAACCACACCCTACATTTGTAGCTAACCATCCTCTATATTAGGTGCTGAATATTTTTCGTATTAGGAACTGACAATTCCCAACCTTAGTCCTGATTATTCCCCTTATTAGAAGCTAACCACACCCTACATTTGTAGCTAACCATCCTCTATATTAGGTGCTGAATATTTTTCGTATTAGGAACTGACAATTCCCAACCTTAGTCCTGATTATTTCCCTTATTAGAAGCTAACCACACCCTACATTTGTAGCTAACCATCCTCTATATTAGGTGCTGAATATTTTTCGTATTAGGAACTGACAATTCCCAACCTTAGTCCTGATTATTCCCCTTATTAGAAGCTAACCACACCCTACATTTGTAGCTAACCATCCTCTATATTAGGTGCTGAATATTTTTCGCATCAAAAACTGACTATTCCCAAACTAAGTGTTGACTATTCCCCACATTAGGAGCTAACCATACCCTACATTAGTAGCTAGCCATTCTCTATATTAGGTGCTGAGTATTTTTCGTATCAGAAACTGACTATTCCCTACCTAAGTGTTAACTATTCTCCACATTATTAGGTAAACATTCTATACATTGAGTTCTGAATATTTTTCATATCAGAAACTGACTATTCCCTACCTAAGTTTTGACTATTCTCCACATTATGAGGTAACTACTTCTTACTTTAGTAATTGACTATTCCCTATATTCAACCATAAGCAACGCATCATTCTCGTCCAGCTAAGAATAACCATCAGCTTACACAAAACTTCTTTGTCTGCATCTTTTCCCATTTCTATGTGGGGTCGATGTTTCTGGTCAGCGTTCTCCATCTACCTCTGTCCCACACCTCATCACCGGTTAATCTCTTAGATCGAAGGTCATCCTTGATACAGTCCATCCACCTTCACTTTGATCTCTCTCTCCTTATCGTTCCCTGTACCTCCATTGCCATCACTCTCCTCCCAATATACTGTTCATCTCTTCTCATGACATGACCATACCACCTCAGTCTACTTTCTTGGATCTTATCTGATAGTTTTCTAACTCCTGTGGTACCCCTAATTACTCCATTCCGTATCTTATATCTTCTTTCTTGGTGAAATCTTCTTCTACTTCTTCTTCTTTGTCTACATCTTTTCCCACTTCTATGTGGGGTCAATGTTTCTGGTCAGGTTTCTCCATCTACCTCTGTCCCACACCTCATCACCGGTTAATCCCTTTGATTGAAGGTCATCCTTGATACAGTCCATCCACCTTCGCTTTTGGTCTCCCTCTCCTTCTCGTTCCCTGTACCTCCATTTCCATCACTCTCCTCCCAGTATACTGTTCATCTCTTCTCATGACATGACCATACCACCTCAGTCTACTTTCTTGGATCTTAACTGATAGTTCTCTAACTCCTGCTTCTCATGACATGACCATACCACCTCAGTCTACTTTCTTGGAATTTATCTGATAGTTATTTAACTCCTGCTTCTCATGACATGACCATACCACCTCAGTCTACTTTCTTGGATCTTATCTGATAGTTCTCTAACTCCTGCTTCTCATGACATGACCATACCACCTCAGTCTACTTTCTTGGAATTTATCTGATAGTTCTTTAACTCCTGCTTCTCATGACATGACCATACCACCCCAGTCTACTTTCTTGGATCTTATCTGATAGTTCTCTAACTTCTGCTTCTCATGACATGACCATACCACCTCAGTCTACTTTCTTGGATCTTATGTGATAGTTCACTAACTCCTGTGGTACCCCTAATTACAGAAAACGTCAACCTTTTTCCAGCTTTCCTGGATACGCACCAAGGACCCGTGACTCGCTTCTGGAAGTAATAATGCATTCAAGGCGTGAAGTCCTGCATTATGCAAGCAAGAATAGACGAGACCGTGTTAACAGATGTTGGGCACGTGTCACTACAGTTCTGCATAGATGCATGCCTTTACGTACGCGTTAATGTAGGCCTAAGGATGCATTGTGTATGCGACAATGTATGCAGGCGTGTAAGTGTTTAGTCCAACATGCATATAAATGAGTTTATTGCTGTTAGTGTTAATGTAATCATATTCATGCATTTTTATGCATATATGCAAACACTTAATTTCATGTTCATATATGCCCAAACATCACCATGAATACATTGTTTAAAATTATATATATATACATATATATATATATATATATATATATATATACATACATACATACATACATATATATATATATATATGTATGTATATATATACATAAATATATATATATATATATATACACACATATATATATATATATATATATATATATATTTATACGCAAGTGTTTATTTCTACATTCATATAAATAACATTTTATTGCTGTGAGTGTTAGTACATTCACATAAAAGCATTGTTTGCACAATAATATAGGCAAACACTAATTTGTATGTTCGTATACGCATAAGCATCACAATAAATACATTGTTTAAACTCATATATATAGTCAAGAATTTTTCAATGCATTCATAAATCAATGATGTTTAACGCATGGATTTAGTAATATATCTTAATTTCCATTCATCATTAATTAAAAATATTCAGCACTAATTAAAAACCAATTACACAAAAGCCTATAGTTAAATTTGTTTACACAAACAATGATAATCGAACTAAGAAATAAGACTTGTTAGGGTTGTTGTGGCCTGATTGGTAACGTCTCTGCCTGGTGTTTGCCAGACAAAGGTTCGAGTCCCGCTCAGACTCGTTAGTGCCTTTAGTGTCTGCAACCTTACCATCCTTGTGAGCTAAGGTTCGGGGATTTGGATGAGCCTATAGGTCTCTCTGCTGAGTTGGTGCCTTTGGTGTCTGCAACCTTACCATTCTAGTGAGCTAAGGTTGGGGGGTTTGGTGAGACCCTATAGTTCTATCTGCTGAGTCATTAGCAGCCATTGCCTGGCCCTCCTTGGTCCTAGCTTGGGTGGAGAGGGAGGGTTTTGCCCTGATATAATATATGGTTAGTCTCTAGGGCATTGTCAGGCTTGCTAGGGCAATGTGACCGTTCCTTGCCTCTGCCATTCATGAGCGGCCTTTAAACCTTTAATGGATAATATGATTAAAAGGGATTGTAATTGAAAGTAAATTATGAAATTCATTCTCATGGACAATACTACACAGTATTCTAGAAGTTTTATTCCAGCTGTGACCAAACTGTGGAATGATCTTCCCAATCAGTTAGTTGAATCGGTGGAGCTTCAAAAGTTCAAACTTGCAGCAAATGTTTCTCTCACGTTGAACAGGCAGACATAAGTATCTTTTTACAGTTCATATGAAATATATGTTTTAATATTGTTACAGTTTTAAAAACATATTATAGTTGTTTATTACTTCTCTTGTAATTTATTTCCTTTCCTCACGGCTATTTTTTTTTTTGTTGGAGCCCTTGGGCTTATAGCATCCCTATTCAACTACGGTTGGTTTAGTTATTATTATTATTAATATTATTATTATTATTATTATTATTATTATTAATTATTATTATTATTATCAATATAATTATTATTATTGTTATTATTATTAACTATTATTATTACTATTATTATTATTATTAATTATTATTATTGTTATTATTATTATTATAATTAGTAGCAGTAGTAGTAGTAGTAGTAATAGTAGTAACAAGAACATCTGTGGCCCCAATTATTAAACCCATTTATCCTAAATACTCGCACCCAGGTCTTAAATTCCAGAGAATCCTTTATCCTTTATGCAAGACGAAAAGGGCAAAGGACGCTCCGTCATTCTCCTCCAGTCCATCCAAGCCTTAACTCACGAGGACAAAGACCAGAGGAAAAATAAAGTGATACTAAAAGTCTCGGCCTAAATGTCTTCTCTCGCAGACGTCTGAAGGATGATACGGTGCAAATGGACCTGAACATCTTCAAGATAAATAAGGATGTGATGGTATTGTTTGTCTTACCTTGAGAAATCACGTGATTTATATATATATATATATGTATATATATATATATATATATATATATATATATATATATATATATATATATATATATATAATGTGTATATATATACATCATATATATATATGTGTATATATATACATATATATAATATGTATATATATACACACCCACATATATCTATATATATATATGTATATATATAATGTATATATATGTATATATACATAAATTTATATACACATTATATATATATATATATATATATATATATATATATAGTGTATATATACATATATATGAATATAATGTATATATATGTATATAATGTATATATACATATATATATATAGATATATATATATTAATATAATGTATATATATATATATATATATATATATGAAAAATGTTGCATATTTAGACATGTCTTTCATATTCAAATAAGCCGTATATATTGATACATTAATGCCTGGATAAAAGCCCCAGGCGGAGCCACTCAAAGACAATAGCTTCTGACCGGCCGGGAATTGAACCCTGGTCCCGGAAAATTGTAACAAGAGTGACTAAGTGTGTGTGTGTATATATCTATCTATATATATATATATATATATATATATATATATATATATATATATATATATATATATATATATATATATACAGCAAAAACTACAACAAGAGCAGCCATTTCTAGTCCACTGCAAGACAAAGGCCTGAAACATGTCCTTAGTTATGTCTGGGGTTTGGACATTTTCATCATCATGCTGGCCAATGGGGATTGGTGATGGTGGGAGACTTTAGTTTGATCGGACACAGTAAAGCAACGTAGTATGGGTGGCCCTGATTAGAACAGCTTTGCCTTTCATGGATATATATATATATATATATATATATATATATATATATATATATATATATATATATATATATATATATATATACATATATATACATATATGTATATATATACACACATTTTATATATATATATATATATATATATATATATATATATGCAAAATTATTTATTATAATGATTGTCTTAGTCTCTAGTTAACAATGTAACTCATCTAGAAATATTTCATGTGTTCTATCCATTACTTACATATTATAGTCTATTTGCTATTTCCTTTCCATAATTAACTACTTTACTAGTTAGATCCTTTGGGTTTGTATCAGTCTGCTTTTCCAGCCAGGATTGTATACCTAGCTTAGTTATAATAATAATAATAATAATAATAATAATAATAATAATAATAATAATAATAATAATAATAATAATAATAATCTTCAAGCAATATTGTTTGTTTGTGGGTCATTTACATTAACCTTTTCAAAAGTTTTATCCTTTTGAAGAACCTCCTTTGCCTTTTTTAAATAGTCTGATTTGTTCATTTAGCGGGAAAGGAACAGTTATAATGAACAAATCAAGTCCTTAGATAGGTAAAGGAGGTACTTGAAAAGGATAATATTTTTGATAATGTAAATGTACATGATACAATCAAAAGATGATGATGATGATAATAATAATAATAATAACAACAACAATACAATTTTCGTGTAAAAGAACAATAATATCTTTTATATTTATAAAAGAGGAATACGTTTTTGATTTATGCATTCTCTGACGCAATGCAGAGCCCTACCAACTGAGGATGCAATGGACATTGAAGTCTTTCAAAGGCAACCAGAGATGAGAATCACCTTACCTCCAAAGCCACTGTGACGGGCCGAGAGAAGGTTGTGACTCAAAGACAGGATGAAAGCAACTGAGCGAGTTTATTATAGAACACTCTCCTCTATATAAAAGCTCAAGGCAACAGGAAATTTCATGCTCAAAACCGACACCGTTACCAGTGAGAAAAACAGGCATGTTTATTCAGGTTCTTTTTAGCGCGAGGGAAAAGCGAAGAAGATGCAAGGAAACAGGAAATTTCATGTTCAAAACCGACACCGTTACCAGTGAGAAAAACAGGCATGTTTATTCAGGTTCTTTTAAGTGCGAGGGAAAAGCGAAGAAGATGCAAGCATAATATATACACAAAATGAACTATGTAGGATCGTGTGACACACGGTTGGTACACCACTATCCAAACCATCCTTGGAGGAAGATGAAAATAAAAGAAAGGGGCAGTCACTCATAATCATGAATCATCTTTTACTAAACAATTATAACTCTGCAGTACGATAAAGGTTAGTCGTTTTCTCTCAATATATTAGCGAAGGGAGAACACGGGAATAAGTAATCTCCATTATATAATAAAGAGCATGTGTCTGGTTATATATATATATAAATATATATATATATATATATATATATATATATATATATATATATATATGTATATACATATATATACAGTATATATATATATACATATAATTTATATATATATATATATAAATATATATATTCTGTATATATGTATATATATGTATATATATACATATATATATACATATATATATATATATATATATATATATATATATATATATAATTTACATATATATATATATATATATATATATATATATATATATATATACAGTATATATATTATATATATATATAAATTATATATATATATATATATATATATATATATATATATATATATATATATATATATATATATATATATATATATCAAGTGACGCTCAGCAGCACTGGTAGACGTATAACTACTAGATCTCTCCCAGATCCTCGAATTATGGGGCGGGTGGAAGAGTCGAATCTGTAGTTTTTGACGGGTCGCGTACACTATTCATGCATAAAGAACATAACATTTCTCTTTCATATCTAATCACCCTAAAAGGAGAAACACGAGACGCAGCCAACAACTTAAATAACAATAAGAAGCTTTTCCAGCATTGACCAGAGTTCCCAGGTTTTCTAAATGAGAGAAGGCCAAATTCTAATCAACAGAAGCTTTAAAAGGCCAACTCATTAGTAGAAAAAGGCCTAATATATAGTATCTAAGACCCGCCTTTTATCATAGTACTAAATTAGGTCAACCAATTTTTTTAAAAAAGGCCAAATTTGGGGGGGTTTTTTGGCCTGAAAAAAGGCCAGACTGGCAACCCTGGCATTGACTGACATCTGGCAAGAAGAGAGTGTTGCCATCGCGGGGAGGAATCAAGTAAAGCGACTCCATCTGAGGAACAAGACCCACCCTAAAACTACCCACCCGCCCGGGCCAGTCAGAGAAGGGTGTCTAAATTATCCTTCATTAGACTCAAATGGGCCTAATCAATACTATTTAAGAATCTCAGGGACGACCAACTATGGTAGGGCTAGGGGGAGGGGGGGGAGATATGTTGACATCTTGCAACAAACGTTGCACAATTTCACAGGACAAACAACAGACGTTATTATTATTATTATTACTAGCCAAGCTACAACCCTAGTTAGAAAAGCAAGATGCTATAAGCCCAAGGACTCCAACAGGGAAAAATAGCCCAGTGAGGAAAGGAAATAAGGAAATAAATAAATGATGAGAATAAATTAACAATAAATCATTCTAAAAAAACAGTAACAAAGTTAAAACAGATATGTCCTATATAAACTATTAACAACGTCAAAAACAGATATGTCATATATAAACTATTAACAGCATCAAAAACAGATATGTCATATATAAACTATAAAAAGACTCATGTCAGCCTGGTCAACATAAAAAACATTTGCTCCAACTTTAAACTTTTGAAGTTCTACCGATTCAACTACCCGATTAGGAAGATCATTCCACAACTTGGTAACAGCTGGAATAAAACTTCTAGAATGCTGTGTAGTATTGAGCCTCAGGGATATAAACTCTAGAATTTCAAGAGATACAAACAGGCGAATTGCAACGATTCATGAACAGAATGGGTTATTAGAGACGGCAAAAGCACGGGGAAGGAAGAGAAGACGATGGATTGATGAACCAAGAAAATTTGCGGGTGTGGATTGGCATAGAAAGACCATAAACAGACGCTAGTAGAAGGACATGTCTAAGATCTTTGTTCTGCAGTGGACTAGCAGTGGCTGCTGTTGTCGATGATATATATATATATATATATATATATATATATATATATATATATATATATATATATATATATATATATATACATATATATACGTATCCATATATAAACCGCATATATATATACATATATATATATATATATATATATATATATATATGCTGTTTATATATGGATACGTATATATATATATATATATATATATATATATATATATATATATATATATATATCGTGAGGGTGAGCACAGAATACCAGCAACAAACAAAGTAACGTTTAACCTGACATATCCATCAGCAGCAACAAAGCACGGGCCCCCTACATAATAAAGTCTGTTAATATTGCTCATAAATGAATACAAACACACCTTTGCCCAGTCTCAATAGGAGGAAGATTTCCCATTTTCTCCTTTGGTGGCTTCCAAAATGACAACCCACTCTAAAACATCCCTCTGGGCACACAAAGTCCCCCTTTCCTTCCTGTTCCACTATCCCGTCCTAACTGATCTCTCCTATACGTTTTTTTTTTTTACCGAGGCGCATTTGTACCGACTCGCAGGGGTGCCATTTTAGCTCAGAAAAGTTTCCTAATAGCTGATTGGTTGGAAAAAATGATGCTAGCCAATTAGCTATTAGAAAACTTTTCCGAGCTAAAAGGGCACCCGCAGCGACTCAGTAAAAAAATATGAACTGACTCGCAGGGGGCCCTTTTAGCTCGGAAAGGTTTCCTAATAGCTGATTGGTTGGACAAAATCATTCTAACCAATCAGCTATTGGGAAACTTCTCCGAGTTAAAAGGGCATCCCAGCGCCTCAGTAAAGGAAAAATATGAGCTGACTAGCAGGGGGCCCTTTTAGCTGGGAAAGGTTTCCTAATAGCTGATTGGTTGGACAAAATCATTCTAACCAATCAGCTATTAGGAAACTTCTCTGAGTTAAAAGGGCACCCCAGCGCCACAGTAAAAAAAAAAAAAAAATATGAGCTGACTCGCAGGGGGCCCTTTTAGCTGGGAAACGTTTCCTAATAGCTGATTGTTTGGACAAAATCATTCTAACCAATCAGCTATTAGGAAACTTTTCCGAGCTAAAAGGGCACCCCTGCGAGTCGGTTCAAATGGGCCTCCGTAAAATAAATTCAGTATAGTAACCATTTTACTACTACAACCAGGCATCCGCAAAGTCCCAGGGTTACCAGGTTTTCCAGTTGAGAAAAGACCAACGTCTGATCAACTGCAGCTTTAAAAGGCCAACCTGATAGAAGAAAAAGGCCGAAAATATAGCATTTAAGACTAACCAATTTCTGAACTGTAGTTTTAAAAGGCCAACCTGATAGACGAAAAAGGACGAAAATATAGCATTAAGGGTAACCAATTTCAAAAAGACCAAATTCAGGTATCTAACACGAAAAAAGGACAAATTTGGAGTTTTTTGGCCCGAAAAAAGCCAACCTGGCAACCCTGCCCGGCGCAGACACCCTATTTTGCCGGGTTAATTGCCGAGTTTGCTAGTTCACTTGGGCACGAAATTAAGAGACCGTCATCGCTGAAAGGCAGTCCTCTGTGGCAACTGATTTCCTCCCTCTTCAGCCTTATGGTTTGGAGGAAATTATCGACTCCACTTTTCATTAAGCTTTAATAGCTCCCGCTCTCTCTCTCTCTCTCTCTCTCTCTCTCTCTCTCTCTCTCTCTCTCTCTCTCTCTCTCAGTTAAACGAAGTTGGGAGGTTATGTTTTCGCCGTTGTTTGTGTTTGTTTGTGTGTGTGTGTGTGAACAATTTCCGGGCCACTATTTTATTTACATAGTAGTGAAACTTTCAAGGATTAATTATCTTGAGGCGTTGAAGTAATTCAATTTAGAAAGTCCTAAAGTCAAAGGTCAAGGGGAAGGTCGAGCAAAAGGTTGTGTGTGAACACCTTCCTCGCTATAATTTTCCTCATAGAGTAGTGAAACTTTCAGGGAATAATTGCTATGTTGAGAAGTGGAAGTGATTAAAAAAAAAATAAAAAGTCTTAGGTCAAAGGTCAAGGTCAAGCAAAGGCTCGAGAAATAAGCTGCCGTGGCGGAGGTCTGCGCTCTACTGAGTACCCTTCTAGTCTACCTTTTTTTCTCTCTAAGAAACATATTTACGTTTCCATATCACTAATCACTAACCGTAATTGTACCCCTGATATTTATCAATATCATTATTATTATTATTATTACTATCCAAGCTACAACCCTAGTTGGAAAAGCAAGATGCTATAAGCCCAGGGGCTCCAATAGGGAAAAATAGCCCAGTTTCCGGCAAGAGCTCACAAGCTCATCCAATCAACTTCCCCAATAACTTATATCCTTTGATAGAGAGCTTAGAGCAAATTACAACCGTACTTTTCAAAGTCAAGCACCACAGTTAATGGGAAAAAACACTGCTCTTCCTAACATCATCAGCAAGAAGATCCCTTCTTGGTGAAAGATCAAAAGCTCGATACAGATCCCTTATCCTTCGATTTATCCGTCTATTTACGAACCTTCCTATTTCCTTGACTTTGTCGTTTCTCTGTTCGTTTCTCAAAACCAATTTCCTACCTTCCCTCCTTGGTCTCTTCCGCCCTTTCCCATGTATTATGCATGATTACACGTGACTGACTTTTCTCTCCTTAATTATCTCTTGTGTAATCTCATCAGCTGCGCGAGATCGCCCTAATTCCATTTTCCATAACTCTGCTCCCGTCTCCGTTTACATCAAATTCAATCAGCTTCTTTTGTTTCCCCCCTTGTTTTGCCCTGGCCACAAGAAGAGCCGGGATGCGAGAGGGATTATGACATAACACAAGGGATTGCAAATGTATTTCCTACGATATTTCATCTCTGACATAACACACAGGATTGCAAATATATTTCCTACGATATTTCATCTCTGACATAACACACAGGATTGCAAATATATTTCCTACGATACTTCATCTCAGGGATGCGAGAGGGAATCTGCCATAACACAAGGGATTGCAAATGTATTTCCTACGATATTTCATCTCTGGCATAACACACAGGATTGCAAATATATTCCCTACGATACTTCACCTCAGGGATGCGAGAGGGAATCTGCCATAACACAAGGGATTGCAAATGTATTCCCTACGATATTTCATCTCTGACATAACACACAGGATTGCAAATATATTTCCTACGATATTTCATCTCAGGGATGCGAGAGGGAATCTGACATAACAAAAGGGATTGCAAATGTATTCCCTACGATATTTCATCTCTGACATAACACACGGGATTGCGAATGTATTTCCTGCGATACTTCATCTCAGGGATGCAAGAGGGAATCTGACATAACACACGGGATTGCGAATGTATTTCCGGCGATATTTCCTCTCTGATATAACACACGGGATTGCAAATATATTTCCTACAATACTTCATCTCAGGGATCCGAGATGGAATCTGACATAACACAAGGGATTGCAAATGTATTTCCTACGATATTTCCTCTCTGATATAACACACGGGATTGCAAATATATTTCCTACGATACTTCATCTCAGGGATCCGAGATGGAATCTGACATAACACAAGGGATTGCAAATGTATTTCCTACGATATTTCATCTCTGACATAACACACGGGATTGCAAATATATATCCTACGATACTTCACCTCAGGGATGCGAGAGGGAATCTGACATAACACAAGGGATTGCAAATGTATTCCCTACGATATTTCATCTCTGACATAACACACAGGATTGCAAATATATTTCCTACGATACTTCATCTCAGGGATGCGAGAAGGAATCTGAAATAACACAAGGGATTGCAAATGTATTTCCTACGATATTTCATCTCTGACATAACACACAGGATTGCAAATATATTTCCTACGATACTTCATCTCCGGGATGTGAGAGGGAATCTGACATAACACAAGGGATTGCAAATGCATTTCCTAAGATATTTCATCTCAGGGATGCAAGAGGGAATCTGACATAACACAAGGGATTGCAAATATATTTCCTACGATATTTCATCTCAGGGATGCGAGAGGGAATCTGACATAACAAAAGGGATTGCAAATGTATTTCCTACGATATTTCATCTCTGACATAACACACGGGATTGCAAATATATATCCTACGATACTTCACCTCAGGGATGCGATAGGGAATCTGATATAACACAAGGGATTGCGAATGTATTTCCTACGATATTTCCTCTCTGACATAACACACAGGATTGCAAATATAATTCCTACTATACTTCACCTCAGGGATGCGAGAGGGAATCTGACATAACACAAGGGATTGCAAATGTATTCCCTACGATATTTCATCTCTGACATAACACACAGGATTGCAAATATATTTCCTACGATACTTCACCTCAGGGATGCGAGAAGGAATCTGAAATAACACAAGGGATTGCAAATGTATTTCCTACGATATTTCATCTCTGACATAACACACAGGATTGCAAATATATTTCCTACGATACTTCATCTCAGGGATGCGAGAAGGAATCTGAAATAACACAAGGGATTGCAAATGTATTTCCTACGATATTTCATCTCTGACATAACACACAGGATTGCAAATATATTTCCTACGATACTTCATCTCAGGGATGCGAGAAGGAATCTGAAATAACACAAGGGATTGCAAATGTATTTCCTACGATATTTCATCTCTGACATAACACACAGGATTGCAAATATATTTCCTACGATACTTCATCTCAGGGATGCGAGAAGGAATCTGAAATAACACAAGGGATTGCAAATGTATTTCCTACGATATTTCATCTCTGACATAACACACAGGATTGCAAATATATTTCCTACGATACTTCATCTCAGGGATCCGAGATGGAATCTGACATAACAAAAGGGATTGCAAATGTATTTCCTACGATATTTCATCTCTGGCATAACACACAGGATTGCAAATATATTCCCTACGATACTTCACCTCAGGGATGCGAGAGGGAATCTGACATAACACAAGGGATTGCAAATGTATTTCCTACGATATTTCATCTCTGACATAACACACGGGATTGCAAATGTATTTCCTGCGATATTTCCTCTCTGATATAACACACGGGATTGCAAATATATTTCCTACGATACTTCATCTCAGGGATGCGAGATGGAATCTGACATAACACAAGGGATTGCAAATGTATTCCCTACGATATTTCATCTCTGACATAACACACAGGATTGCAAATGTATTTCCTGCGATACTTCATGTCAGGGATGTGAGAGGGAATCTGACACAACACAAGTGATTGCGAATGTATTTCCTGCGATACTTCATCTCAGGGATGTGAGAGGGAATCTGACACAACACAAGTGATTGCGAATGTATTTCCTGCGATACTTCATCTCAGGGATGTGAGAGGGAATCTGACACAACACAAGTGATTGCGAATGTATTTCCTGCGATTCTTCATGTCAGGGATGTGAGAGGGAATCTGACACAACACAAGTGATTGCGAATGCATTTCCTGCGATACTTCATCTCAGGGATGTGAGAGGGAATCTGACACAACACAAGTGATTGCGAATGCATTTCCTGCGATACTTCATCTCAGGGATGTGAGAGGGAATCTGACACAACACAAGTGATTGCGAATGCATTTCCTGCGATACTTCATCTCAGGGATGTGAGAGGGAATCTGACACAACACAAGTGATTGCGAATGCATTTCCTGCGATACTTCATCTCAGGGATGTGAGAGGGAATCTGACACAACACAAGTGATTGCGAATGCATTTCCTGCGATACTTCATCTCAGGGATGTGAGAGGGAATCTGACACAACACAAGTGATTGCGAATGCATTTCCTGCGATACTTCATCTCAGGGATGTGAGAGGGAATCTGACACAACACAAGTGATTGCGAATGCATTTCCTGCGATACTTCATCTCAGGGATGTGAGAGGGAATCTGACACAACACAAGTGATTGCGAATGCATTTCCTGCGATACTTCATGTCAGGGATGTGAGAGGGAATCTGACACAACACAAGTGATTGCGAATGCATTTCCTGCGATACTTCATGTCAGGGATGTGAGAGGGAATCTGACACAACACAAGTGATTGCGAATGTATTTCCTGCGATACTTCATCTCAGGGATGTGAGAGGGAAATCTGATATAACACAAAGGATTGCAAATGTATTTCCTACGATACTTCACCTCAGGGATTCTGACTGTATCTATAATCGTCTATCGAGCTTAACTTTCACCCAACACTTCTATTCAGCAGAAGTTGATTCTCTCTCTCTCTCTCTCTCTCTCTCTCTCTCTCTCTCTCTCTCTCTCTCTCTCTCTCTCTCTCTCTCTCTCTCTCACTACTTGTACTGAATTGTCGTTCAAAGTTTTTGAAACTGTAAAAAGGTAAATAGCAAAGTTAAAGAATGAAGAAACTTTATATTTTCCAAGCTTCAAAGTATTATTTTTTTTTTCTAATTTTATTCCTAAAATAACCCATTTTAGTTCTGAAAAGATTACAAGGAATTCTGTAGAATGTGAATTATAATTCCTTTCATCTAAAGTCAAAATCACTCTATAAAATCCAAATGAATATTAAGAAATGATAAAATCCAAATGAATATTAAGAAATGATAAAATCCAAATGAATATTAAGAAATGATAAAATCCAAATGAATATTAAGAAATGATAAAATCCAAATGAATATTAAGAAATGATAAAATCCATATGAATATTAAGAAATGATAAAATCTAAATGAATATTAAAAAATTATAAAATCCAAATGAATATTACGAAATGATAAAATCCAAATGAATATTAAGATATGATAAAATCCAAATGAATATCAAGAAATGATAAAATCCAAATGAATATTAAGAAGTGATAAAATCCATATGAATATTAAGAAATGATAAAATCCAAATGAATATCTAGAAATTATAAAATCAAAAAGAATATTAAGAAATGATGAAATCAAAATTAATATCAAGAAATGATAAAATCCAAATGAATTTTAAGAAATTCCAAAATTGAAATTTATATTAATAAATTTACCTGAAGATTCTCAAACGCATTTCTTTATTCCCCATTAGATGATTATCTAATTTCCTCTTCACCATTGAACTCGTTTCGGACTCATAAAAGTGAAAGAAAGTAGCACAAACGATTAATTTCCTATTCATTAACTCACGATAATGTTAATCCTGTTCAATTGTATCGTGATAAAACCGAGTGAAAGAGGGTTTCTCCCATTCATCCGGATTTATAAAAATCGTGTCTGAAAACACTTTTTAAAAGTTTACGAATGATACATTTACACCGTGTGTGTGTGTGTGTGTGTGTGTGTGTGTGTGTGTGTGTTTGTGTGTGTGTGTGTGTACCATGGTCTTCCACTGTCTTGGGTTAGAGTTTCTCTTGCTTGAGGGTACACTCGGGCACACTATTCTATCTTATTTCTCTTCCTCTTGATTTTATTAAAGCTTTTATAGTTTATATAGGAATTATTTATTTTAATGGCGTTACTGTTCTTAAAATATTTTTTCCTTGTTTCCTTTCCTCACTGGGCTATTTTACGTGGTGGGTCCCCTGAGCTTATAGCAGCCTACTTTTCCAACTAGGGTTCTAGCTTAGAAAGTAATAATAATAATAATAATAATAATAATAATAATAATAATAATAATAATGATAATAATAATAATAACAGCGTACGCGACTCTTCAAAAAAGACGGCTGAATATTTAGATAGATATGCACACACACAAATACAACCCTTCCCCCCCTCCCCCTTTCCCAACTACAATTCGCTATTTTGGGAAATTTGTGGGAGATTGTTGTTTTCCGAGTGGCTGCCGGTCAACGTGACAAAATAAATACATAAATAAATAAATAAATATAAATATATACACACATATATATATAATATATATATATATATATATATATATATATATATACATGTATATATATATATATATATATATATATATATATATATATATATATATATATATATATATATATACTGTATATCCAGACACATGGTCTTTATTATAAAGGGGAGATGTGAACCTCAAAACTAATGAAAAACCTCATGAGTTATCTAAGATGGAAAGTGATTTCAGTGATTTTTACTACATAGTTAAATCTATACAGTCTCCGAGATTCACAGGTATTGTATAATCTCTCTTATATAATAAAGAGTAAGTGTGTGGCTAATACTATCTATACATATATATATATATATATATATATATATATATATATATATATATATATATATTTATATATATATATATATATATATATATATATATATATATATGTATATATATATATATATATATATATATATATATATATATATATATATATATATATATATATAATATATAATTTATTTCCAGTAAAGCTCAGCGGCATGGCCAGACTTATAACTATAACTACCCGGTCTTTCACAGTCACTCGAAGAGCGGAAGTAGTCATACCCTGGTGAGAGGGGTTGCAGTTAAGTAAGGGGGGGGGAGGGTTGAATCTCGGTGTGTGCATATCTATCTAAATATTTAACCATCTTTTTTGACGGGTCGCGTACACTAGGTTTTTTTTTTTTTTTTTTTTTTTTTTTTAAATAACAGAAGAGTTGCTGATATTCAACACTTGTCAATTTTTTTGAATTCTATCATAACAACGCTATGTTCAAAGTAATAAATTTCCTTCAAATTCTAATTGACATTTCCAATCTTCAATGTTTACCCTCAATTTCCATTTCAAATTATTTCCAACATGGGCTCTTATATCTCTGAGGTTTCCCCACAAGTTAATTATCTTGCCAAGTGAACCACTGACTTTCTGCTTAGGGAACCAGTTCAAGGTAACAGAAGGTTAGATCTTCTAATAACTTTCATCCTAAAAATAATTTCAATATTATTATTTCATGTAAAAGTTAGATTATGAGGTTAGATCTCATAAATATCATCTTAAAAACTAATTTCAATATTATAATTTCATGTAAAAGTTAGATTATAAGAAGGTTAGATCTCATAATTATCATCCAAAGAGAATTTTAAGAATATTATTTCAAGTAAAAGTTAGATTCTCTTAAAAATTTTCATTGTAAAGGAATATTATATTATCTCAAGAATTGCATTATAAAACTAGAGGGACACTCAGTAGAGCACAGACCTCCACCGCGGCAGCTTATTTCTTTTACTTGACCTTGACCTTTGACCCTAACAGGTATCAATTGACGTGGATTTTCATACATTCAAATATGAACCAAGTTTGAAGTCTCTGTGACAACGATGTCCAAACTTGTGGCTGATTACGTGAATTGGACATTTTGCTTGACCGTGACCTTGACCTTGACCTTCCAAAATTTAATCATTTCCAGCTTTTTACATAACAGTTAATCCCTCCAAGTTTCATTACTCTACGAAGCTGTTCACAAACAAACACACACACAAGGGGTAAGACATAACCTCCTTCAAACTTCGTTGGCGGAGGTATTAAGCTATGTTAGATACTCTTATGAATTTTCACCCCATAAGAGTTATAGATTCTCTAATAATATTAACCTAAAATAACTCTAGTCCCTCCTCTAATAAATTTTACCCTTTTAACAATGTTAGCTCATTCCATGAGAGAGAGAGAGAGAGAGAGAGAGAGAGAGAGAGAGAGAGAGAGACTCCTAGTCTTTGGTAGAGGGATTTAGTTAAAGCATTTTTAAAGAGTTCTTGTCTAACTTATTCTTGAACTCATTTACAGAGAGAGAGAGAGAGAGAGAGAGAGAGAGAGAGAGAGAGAGAGAGAGAGAGAGAGAGAGAGAGAGAGAGAGAGAGAGAATCCATTTGTTCTTTGGTAGAGGGATATAAGCATTTTTTAAGAGTTCTTATGATTATGTCTAACTTATTCTTGAACTCATTTACAGATAGAGAGAGAGAGAGAGGGAGAGAGACTCCATTTGCTCATTGGTAGAGGGATATAAGCATTTTTAAAGAGTTCTTATGATCTTGTCTAACTTATTCTTGAACTCATTTACAGAGAGAGAGAGAGAGAGAGAGAGAGAGAGAGAGAGAGAGAGAGAGAGATGTAGTTCCACACGTCCAATAATTACATCCCAATAAGCAACATCGAGAACCATTTCTGACAATCACGTGCATCAGCAGAGACCAGGTGACACCTTCAGCATTTATAGGAAACACCCAATTAGTGGACCCTTGAAAGATTGTCTCGTCAACATTTCTCGATGTGACAGAGCAAATTTCCCCCAAAAAGACCAATAAATCGTCTATATATAGTTTTAAAATCGTATTTTTTCCAACCCTTTTAACGTAGGAGCTTAATCTTGAGGACGCATTTGTTATAAAACTACCTCTGATTGGCGCTGGGCGAATACCAATGGCCCATCGTCCATTTCCATAACAAGAGAACCCTCAAGTTGCGGATAAAATTGGGGAAATTGAATTCTAGGGTTGCCTACTCACTCAGTGCAGGGGGACCTTTTCTTCTAGAGAGAGAGAGAGAGAGAGAGAGAGAGAGAGAGAGAGAGAGAGAGAGAGAGAGAGAGAGAGAGAGAGAGTTAGTTACAAGGATTTTGGATGTCTCAAAGACCATCCGCGGAGACTCCAGTTGCTCTTTGGTAGAGCAATTTAGAGAGTTCTTATGACGTTGTCTAACTTATTCTTGAACTCTTTTACAGAGAGAGAGAGAGAGAGAGAGAGAGAGAGAGAGAGAGAGAGAGAGAGAGAGAGAGAGAGTTACAGTTACAAGGATTCTGGATGCCTCAAAGACTTTGTCCCTCCGCGGAGACTATATTTGCTCTTTGGTAGAGCGATTTAGTTCAAGCATTTAGAGAGTTCTTGTGATCTTGAGAGAGAGAGAGAGAGAGAGAAAGTGAGAGAGAGAGAGAGAGAGAGAGAGAGAGAGAGAGAGAGAGAGAGAGAGAGAGAGAGAGTGTTACAAGGATTTTGGATGTCTCAAAGACCTTTCATTTCATTAGCGGAGACTCCTTTTGCTCTTTGGTAGAGCGATTTAGAGAATTCTTATGACGTTGTCTAACTTATTCTTGAACTCTTTTACAGAGAGAGAGAGAGAGAGAGAGAGAGAGAGAGAGAGAGAGAGAGAGAGAGTTACAAGAATTTTGAATGTCTCAAAGACCATCCGCGGAGACTCCATTTGCTCTTTGGTAGAGCAATTTAGAGAATTCTTATGACGTTGTCTAACTTAGTCTTGAACTCACAGAGAGAGAGAGAGAGAGAGAGAGAGAGAGAGAGAGAGAGAGAGAGAGAGAGAGAGAGAGAGAAAATGTGTCCTCGCAGTTCGCTTAGGGGTCCCCAACGAGTTACCGTGATTTCCATAATTAATTTTGTTACTCGAAAACTGAACATGAAAGGTTCCACATCCGTCACTGGGTACAATTCCCATTGGGCTGCGGGGAGACTTGATCCCAGCGAAAAGAACTCTAAGTTTAATGGTCATTATGAATCCGTTTCCTCAAAGCCCTTGATTCTATCAAGAGGGTCGGACGTCTCCTTAGGGATCATTCAATGTGCATTTTACTTTTCTCAGGAGGAGAATTGTGATTAAACAATAGTAATATATTTTGAGGGCTTAGGGGGTATTTCACGTGTAGGATATCTGACTACCAAAATCTATATTTCGCTTATATGTACGTGTGTGGCTTACGTACTTAAGCCAATTACACAAAAAGAAAACAATAATATCTAGGAGAGCATAGAATCTCACCTAAAATATCTTTTTATTATTATTATTATTATTATTATTATTATTATTATATAATAATAATAATAATAATAATAATAATAATAATAATAATAATAATAATAATAATAATAATATCTAGGACAGCATAGAATCTCATCTAAAATATCTCCTATTATTATTATTATTATTATTATTATTATTATTATTATTATTATTATTATTATTATTATTATCATTGCTGCTGTTGTTGTTGTCGTTGTTAGTTTCGGATTTCCCTGTCAAATCCCACAAAATATCTATAAAAATTTTATCTTGAAAGTGTATCAATATTTTCACTTAAACGTTCCAAGGAATGATGACCATAATTTGACATGTCAAATTTTCATCAGACTTTTTCTCCTTTAAAATTCTAAGTGAAATGCATCACATTGAGGCATTCCCTCTAACCCTCATTGCTCTTCCATTTACTTAAACCGAAGATTCATTTTCCTTATCCGAACTGACACTTATCTAATCAACTAAAGCCATTCCCGAAGGCCTCGCTACCCAATCTCTATCCTTTACTATCTTCTACAGCCCAGATTTACAGTCAATCAACGTTTCACTGGCGGGCGATCACTGCCAACCGAACGATGCAATCTGCTCCCATGACGAACGTTTTTGAGAAATCTTCAACCCATTTGCTTCGTTTCCTGCAGATTCAACAATCGTTTTTTTCATATAATCCTATTTGCCAGAGCAGCCAGAGGCTCTGGCTCTGCCCACGCCGATTCAACGTTCCTGTTGAATGGGTTAAAGGCATAATATAGTAACTACATTATCTACAGAGCTATGACCTTGAATGCATAATATAGTAACTACATTATCTACTGACCTATGACCTTGAATGCATAATATAGTAACTACATTCTGTTTATCTATGACCCTGAATGGGTAAAACAGCATTATATAGTAACTGCATTCTTTACTGACCTATGACCTTGAATGCATAATATAGTAACTACATTATCTACAGACCTATGACCTTGAATGCATAATATAGTAACTGCAATCTATGTTTATCTATGACCTTGAATGGGTAAAAAAGCATTATATAGTAACTGCATTCTTTACTGACCTATGACCTTGAATGCATAATATAGTAACTGCATTCACTACAGACCTATGACCTTGAATGCATAATATAGTAACTACATTCTGTTTATCTATGACCCTGAATGGGTAAAAAAGCATTATATAGTAACTGCATTCTTTACTGACCTATGACCTTGAATGCATAATATAGTAACTGCATTCACTACTGACCTATGACCTTGTATGCATAATATAGTAACTGCATTCACTACTGACCTATGACCTTAAATGTATACAGTAACTGCATTCTATGTTTATCTATGACCTTGAATGGGTAAAAAGCATAATATAGTAACTGCATTCTTTACTGACCTATGACCTTGAATGTATTAAAAGCATTCTCTACTGACCTATGACCTTAAATATATATAGTAACTGCATTCTATGTTGATCTATGACCTTGAATGGGTAAAAATCATAATATAGTAACTGCATTCTTTACTGACCTATGACCTTGAATGTATTAAAAGCATTCTCTACTGACCTAAGACCTTGAATGCGTAATATAGTAACTGCAATCTCTATGACCTATCACCTTGAATGGGTAAAAAGCATAATAAAGTAACTGCATTCTTTACTGACCTATGATCTTGAATGTATTAAAAGCATTCTCTACTGACCTATGACCTTAAATGTGTTAAAAGCATATACAGTAGTAACTGCATTCTCTACTGACCTATGACCTTGAATAGTTGACAAGCATTATAGTAATTACTACATTCACTACTGACCTATGACCTTGAATGCATAATTTAGTAACTACATTCTGTTTATCTATGACCTTAAATGGGTAAAAAGCATAATATAGGAACTGCATTCTTTACTGACCTATGACCTTGAATGTATTAAAAAGAAGTCTCTATTGAACTATGACCTTGAATGTGTTAAAAGCATAATATAGTAACTGCATTCTCTACTGACCTATGACCTTGAATAGGTTACAAGCATTTTATAGTTACTGCATTCTCTACTGATGACCTATGACCTTGAATGGGTAAAAAAGCATAATATAGTAAATGCATTCTTGACTGACCTATGACCTTGAATGTATTAAAAGCCTTCTCTACTGACCTATGACCTTGAATGTGTTAAAAGCATAATATACAGTAGTAACTGCATCCTCTACTGACCTATGACCTTGAATGTGTTACAAGCATTATATAGTTACTGCATTTTCTACTGACCTATGGCCTTAAATACATTATATACTGTAGTAACTGCATTCTATGCTGATCTACGGCTTTGTATTGGTAAAAAGCATGATATAGTAACTGCATTCTTTACTGACCTATGACCTTGAATGGGTTAAAAGCATTCTCTACTGGCATATGATCTCGAATGCATAATATAGTAACTGCATTCTCTACTGACCTATGATCTTGAATGGGTTGGAAGTATAATATAATTAATAAATTTTCTAACTGACCTATGACCCCAATTGCTCGAGGATTTACATAACTTAATATTGAAACCCTCTTCGAGTTTTAAATTGCATGAAAGTTCCTGAAGCGTATCCGAACCTTTATGAAACCGACGTTACTTCCTGATAGTGTGATGTGCAAGAATACAAAAAATCTCGTTCTATTGCTAAGCTACAACCCTAGTTGGAAAAGGAAGATGCTATAAGCCCAAGGGCTCCAACAGGGAAAAATAGCCCAGTGAGGAAAGCAAATAAGGAAATATATAAACAATATAAGAAGTAATGAACAATTAAAATAAAATATTTTGAAAACACTAACAACACTAAAACAGATACTCATATATAAACTATAAAAACTTATGTTAGCCTGTTCAACATAAAAAACATTTTCTACGATTTGATCTTTTGAAGTTCAACTGATTTAACTACCTTATTAGGAAAATCATTCCACAACTTGGTCACAGCTTGAATAAAACTTTTAGAATACTATTTAATACTGAGCCTCATGATGGAGAAGGCCTGACTATTAGAATTAACTGCATGCCTAATAGTACGATCAGATGGAACTGTCCGGGAAGACGAGGTGAAAAAAAACGGTAAAGTTATAACAAAATAATTCCTATTTTTCTTTTTATTTGAACATTCTTCTATCCTGTAAATACTTATAATATAAAAAAAACATCCACGAAGAACAAAAAAAACAAGCACAGCAGCAAGCAAGGGAAACCAAACCCTTCATATTGAATCAGTATCATCTCAATTACCTTTCTTCCATCTTCCGAACCCTTATCGTAAATGCCATCTTCATCCATTACAACGTTTTTTCTGTCTTTTTCCTCCAAATATATCGCATCCCTACGAGACGGAAACGGAGGCAGGGGGCCCGGGGGGTTTTGGGACAGAGGCCCGCTCTTTATGTAAATCTCAGCTTCTTCCCAACCCCTCTCTCTCTTTCTCTCTCTCCTCTCTCTCTCTCTCTCTCTCTCTCTCTCTCTCTCTCACTCTCTCTCTCTCTCTCTCTCTCTCTCTCTCTCTCTCTCTATATATATATATATATAAATATATATATATATATATATATATATATATATATATATATAAATATATATATATTATATATATATATATATATATATAAATATATATATTATTATATATATTATATATATATATATATATATATATATATATATATATATATATATATATTGTAATTCACCAACAATATATAGGACAAGAAATTACAATGCAATAGTGATTGGAGGGCAGCTGATTTTGCAGGCAAATAATAAACACTGCTTAATGAGAATGACATCAATAGACATCAATAGTAATAATGCTACGCATACATGAGAGAGAGAGAGAGAGAGAGAGAGAGAGAGAGAGAGAGAGAGAGAGAGAGAGAGAGGAGAGAGAGAGAGAGAGAAGGCCCCCCCTTTTCTCTTCTTGGGTAGTTTAATGCAGTAATCGAAATCGGAAAATTCAGATTTAAATGGGACGCTGGAGAGTGATTCACCGAAAATATTCATGAAATGGACTTTCTATTTTCCATTTCTTTCCCCTTTTCTTCGGCCTCACATGCTTCTTCCTCTTCTTTCTCTTCCCCTTTCTTTAGAGTATGGCTCTCCATATGGGCCCCCTACCGTTCCACCACGCCCCCTACACACAATCACACGCATACATACACTGAAAGGCCTATTGTAACGGCTTCTTGTCGATAGCTTGTTAGATAGGGAAACTTAAAGTCTACGGGGCACTAACGCCATAGTTGACTGAATAGACATTTCCAGCCTTTCAGAGGCGTGAAGGATTGATGGATGTGGATATTTTCAACCATTTACTATATCATTAAAGTAAGTGTAGGAAATACTACCGCTAGAGAGTTATGGGGTCCTTTGACTGTCCAGATAGTACTACATAGGACCCTTCTCTCTGGTTACGGTTATTTCCCTTTGCTTACGCATACTCCGAATAGTCTGACCTATTCTTTACAGATTCTCCTCTGTCTTCATACACCTGACAACACTGAGATTGCCAAACAATTCTCCATCACCCAAGGGGTTAACTACTGCACTAATTATTCAGCGGCTACTTTCCTCTTGGTAAGTGTAGAAGAGATTCTTCAGCTATGGTAAGCAGCTCTTCTAGGAGAAGGACACTCCAAAATCAAACCATTGTTCTCTAGTCTTGGGTAGTGCCATAGCCTCTGTACCATGGTCTTCCACTGTCTCTTGGGTTAGAGTTCTCTTGCTTGAGGGTACACTCGGACACACGATGTAATCTAATTTCTCTTCTTGTTTTCTTAAATTATTTAAAGTTTATATAGGAAATATTTATTTTAATGTTGTTACTGTTCTTAAAATATTTTATTTTTCCTGGTTTCCTTTCCTCACTGGGCTATTTTCCCTGATGGGGCCCCTGGGCTTATAGCATCCTGCTTCTCCAATTAGGGTTGTAACTTAGCAATTAACAATAATAATAATAATTTTAGATGTGTAAGTAAAGAGATGAATTTTGTTATCAATTCTTATCTTATGTTGTAGAATTATACTACTTTGATATTCGTTGGGCTAGGTCATGAATAAAACATTTAAAGGCAACTTCAGACCAGTCTCAAAGACATCACGAGAGAGAAAATGTACAAATGTAACTTTGTATC
>NC_090731.1:4276938-4284438 GCF_036898095.1 Palaemon carinicauda
GAAATTAACAGGAGAATGTCATAAAAAAAAGCTCTTTACGTTACATCGTGTTAGTTACTAGATTCAATTCTAGGTAGTAACATACTAGCTAATGGTACAGAATCTATTGTACTATATTCTATGTGAAATAGCTTGATTGGAAAGGGTTGTGGACCCCTAGGGATAGAAATAAAAAAAAAATAAAAAAAATAAAAATAAAAATAAAAAAAAAGTCAAAGAAAAAAATAGTATATTCCTGAGATCGCCCAGATGAAAGACGTCAAAAATATGAGAGAGAACAACGTGTTGCGTATGATGCTTCTGTGTAAGTTAATGAAACAGCCCTGTGGTCATGGAAATTGAAATAATGAGAAATTCAGTCTTGATTTACATGTTTAAAGATGAATGCAGCAGTGAATCACATTAATTATAGCTGAAGCCATCCCTCATAAATAACCTAGCAGGATCTTTTTTTCCCATTTGCCGTCTTTTGAAGGAATTTGCTTTTCCTTTGGCGTAGACCGTAGTCCCGATCGGCTGCCCTGCCTGACATCGCTTAGACCCCGGTAGCATGTTCATGTGTTGTACTAGTCACCAGCGTCCTTCCTCCCAGCAGCTTATTGCGATGTTGATCTCCCCTTACCGCAACTCTTCTAGAAGGACACTCCAAAATCAAACCATTGTTCTCTAGTCTTGGGTAGTGCCATAGCCTCTGTACCATGGTCTTCCATTATCTTGGGTTAGAGTTCTCTTGCTTGAGGGTACATTCGGGCACACTATTCTATCTAATTTCTCTTCCTCTTGTTTTGTTAAAAGTTTTTATAGTTCATATAGGAGATATTTATTTTAATGTTATTCTTAAAATATTAATTTATTCCTTCTTTCCTTACTGAGCTATTTTCTCTGTTGGAGCCCCTGGGCTTATAGCATTCTGCTTTTCTAACTAGGGTTCTAGCTTAGCAAGTAATAATAATAATAATAATAATAATAATAATAATGATAATAATAATAATAATAATAATAATGTTCTTTTGGTCCCTCAATCCTACGGACTTCATAAAATATTTTATTTCAATTGGTAATTTCTTATAACGTTTATTTATTTCCTTATTTCCTTTCCTCACTTGACCATTTTTTCCATGTTGGAGCCCTTGGGCTTATAGCATCTTGCTTTTCCAACTAGGGTTACAGCTTAGCTGGCAATAATAATAATAATAATAATAATAATAATAATATCAATAATAATAATAATAATATTTTTTATTCGATCTTCGCTCCAAGTTGTTATTACAAATGATTAAATGCATGAGCTTATTCACTTCATAATTCAAAGCAAGCGTCATTCACATCGATGCACTAAGGTGTTATGAATAATTCATTCATCTTTCATTTTGCATGCTTTGCAGGCATATCAATTTCGCAGTTATCTGGTCCTCCGTTCAAGGGCGTAATTGACCTCCAAAAATAGCCATTTTAGGTATTTTTGCAGCGATATATGGGATAATTTGTATATAGTAATTGACCTCCGAAAATAACAATTTTAGGTATTTTTGCAGCGATATAGGGGATAATTTGTATATAGTAATTGACCTCCGAAAATAACAATTTTAGGTATTTTTGCAGCGATATATGGGATAATTTGTATATAGTAATTGACCTCCGAAAATAACAATTTTAGGTATTTTTGCAGCGATATAGGGGATAATTTGTATATAGTAATTGACCTCCGAAAATAACAATTTTAGGTATTTTTGCAGCGATATAGGGGATAATTTGTATATAGTAATTGACCTCCGAAAATAAAAATTTTAGGTATTTTTGCAGCGATATAGGGGATAATTTGTATATAGTAATTGACCTCCGAAAATAACAATTTTAGGTATTTTTGCAACGATATACAGGATAATTTTTATGCAGTAATTGACCTCCGAAAATAGCAATTTTAGGTATTTTTGCAACGATATACAGGATAATTTGTATATAGTAATTGACCTCCGAAAATAGCAATTTTAGTTATTTTTGCAACAATAAAGAGGATAATTTGTATAATGTTTAAAACATACATAATTGTGTTTTAATACCCACGAACGAACGCAACCTAGCTATACCATAAATAATTTGATGTTTTATTGATAAAAGCACCAGCCGCCCGTTGAGATACTACCGCTAGAGAGTTATGGGGTCCTTTGACTGGTCAGACAGTACTACAGTGAATCCTTCTCTCTGGTTACGGTTCTTTCCCTTTGCCTAAACATACACTGAATAGTCTGGCCTATTCTTTACAGATTCTCCTGTCCTCATACACTTGACAACACTGATATTACCAAACAATTCTTCTTCACCCAAGGGGTTAACTACTGCACTATAATTGTTCAGTGGCTACTTTCCTCTTGGTAAGGGTAGAAGAGACTCTTCAGCTATGGTAAGCAGCTCTTCTAGGAGAAGGACACTCAGAAATCAAACCACTGTTCTCTAGTCTTGGGTAGTGCCATAGCCTCTGTACCATGGTCTTCCACTGTCTTGGGTTAGAGTTCTCTTGCTTGAGGGTACACTTGGGCATACTATTCTATCTAATTTCTCTTCCTCTTGTTTTGTTAAAGTTTTTACAGTTTATATAGGAAATATTTATTTTCATGTTGTTACTGTTCTTAAAATATCTTATTTTTCCTTGTTTCCTTTCCTCACTGGGCTATTTTCCCTGTTGGGGCCCCTGGGCTTATAGCATCATGCTTTTCCAACTAGGGTTGTAGCTTAGCAATTAAAAATAATAATAATAATAATATATTTAGAATTGCCTTCAGCTATGGTCTGTGTAGCCACAAAACTGGGAAATGTCGAGAAATTTTCATATAATGTTTCAATTTACTTTTTGTAATAAATTGCCTTCTGTATCCGTTACAAACGTATATGGAATGTCTTACAAAGAAACCAGAGACATTTGAATATTTCATAAGCCTAACGGAATTATGAGTCGTCGGTTTAGCTAGACACCAAGAAAAAAGATTAAGTACCTCCCTCTCTCTCTCTCTCTCTCTCTCTCTCTCCTCTCTCTCTCTCTCTCTCTCTCTCTCTCTCTCTCCTTATTTCTAGAAATAGATATGGTCCCTATGCAAGCTTTATGCTTAATGGACTAGGACTGTATCACTAATGTTTATAACACATTTTTATTGTAACAATGACCAATGAAGATCTCTCTCTCTCTCTCTCTCTCAGGATTATCTATAAACAGCCTTCTTTTTTCAGAGAATGTAAGAATGGAAACTCTCTCTCTCTCTCTCTCTCCTCTCTCTCTCTCTCTCTCTCTCTCTCTCTCTCTCTCTCTCTCTCTTAGGATTATCTATAAACAGACTTCTTTTTTCAAAGAGAATATAAGAATGAAAACTCTCTCTCTCTCTCTCTCTCTTCTCTCTCTCTCTCTCTCTCTCTCTCTCTCCTCTCTCTCTCTCTCTCTCTCTCTCTCTCTGAGGATTATCTATAGACATCTTTCTTTGTTCAAATAGATGATTAGGATGAAAACTCTCTCTCTCTCTCTCTCTCTCTCTCTCTCTCTCTCTCTCTCTCTCTCTCTCTCTCTCTCTGAGGATTATCTAGACATCTTTCTTTTTTCAAATAGATGATTAGAATAAAAACTCTTTCTCTCTCTCTCTCTCTCTCTCTCTCTCTCTCTCTCTCTCGTGGTACATAGGCCACGCTTATGGCTATAAACACCCCCAAAAACACAGCAATTATAAGGCCATAAAGTGTCCACGAGTCTCCACGATTTCCTCATATCTGGGCAATAAAGCCACGAACAGCGTCATCCTTAATCCGTCCGGTAGTAAAAACAGGGTATTGCATGAGACAGAAAAAGAAAGTACACACACAAGTACAACCAAGTATCATTACCAGCAGCCCACGAGACCCACGAATTAATGAAAAGGAAACAAGATTCCTCATGCGAATGAAAATCTTCGGTCGAAGTAAAATAAGAATGGAAACTAGTTAAAACATGCCGCTGACTTCACGTCACGAAGTACAAACGAACCTTTCTTCCTCAGACGAACTAAAATAAGAGTGGAAAATAGTCAACAGTCCACTGACATAACTCCACCAAGTACAAGCGAAACGTTCTTCTTCAGACGAACTAAAATAAGAATGGAAAATAGTCAACAGTCCACTGACATAACGCCACCAAGTACAAGCGAACCCTTCTTCCTCAAACGAAGTAAAATAAGGATGAAAAATGGTTAACAGTCCATTGATTTCACACCACGAAGTACAAGCGAAACCTTCTTTCTCAGACGAAGTAAAATAAGAATTGGAAATAGTCAACAGTCCAGTGACTTCACACCACGAGGTAATAGTAACAGTCCACTGACTTCACACCACGAAGTACAAGCGAAACTTTCTTCCTCAGACGAAGTAAAATAATGGAAAATAGTTAATAGTCCACTGACTTCACACCACAAAGCACAAACAACCTTCTTCCTCAGACAGAGTAAATTAAGAATGGAAAATAGTCAACAGTCCACTGACTTCAAACCAACAAGTACAAGCAAAACCCTATTCCTCAGATGAAGTAAAATAAGGGAAAATAGTTAATAATCCACTGACTTCACACCACAAAGCACAAACGACCTTCTTCCTCAGACGAAGTAAACTATGAATGCAAAATAGTCAACAGTCCACTGACTTCAAACCACCAAGTGCAAGCGAAACCTCCTTACTAATACGAAGTAAAATAATGGAAAATAGTCAATAGTCCATTGACTTCACGCCACCAAGTTGTACCAACCGTGTTTCACACAATTGTACATAATTCCTTTTGTATATATTATGCTTGTATCTTCGCTCCTCCCTCGCACTAAAACGAACATGAAAATTCCTGTCTGGTTTTTCCTCTGTGATATTGTCTGTCTTGTGAACTTGTCATGTCCTGTTGCCTTGAGGTTTTGCATATAAGGAGAGTGTTCCACAACAATATAACTCAGTTGATTGCATCCTGCCTTTGACTCACAACCCTTCTCTCGGCTCGTCACATTGGTGACGAGTGACCTCACCAATGTGACGAGCCGAGAGAAGGGTTGTGAGTCAAAGGCAGGATGCAATCAACTGAGTTATATTGTTGTGGAACACTCTCCTTATATAGAAAACCTCAAGGCAACAGGACATGACAAGTTCACAAGACAGACAATATCACAGAGGAAAAACCAGACAGGAATTTTCATGTTCGTTTTAGTGCGAGGGAGGAGCGAAGATACAAGCATAATATATACAAAAGGAATTATGTACAATTGTGTGAAACACGGTTGGTACAAAGTACAAACGAAACCAAAGCAAAATCTTCCTGTTTTGTATCCCCTTTACGATGCGCAATGTGTATTCTCTAAGGATATGACGATCGGCTGGATACCTGATTGATGATGGGAATTGTACGGTATTTCAACATTTATATTCCTTTTATTTCCTTCCCATTGCTTCATCACTCTATGGTATCTAGATGAAATGATGTCGGACTTGGTGTTTGAAAAGGATAATATGCTGAATTATAATGGGGCAATGTCCAGATTATTATTATTATTATTATTATTAAATGCTAAGCTACAACCCTAGTTGGAAAAGCAGGATGCTATAATCCCAGGGGCCCCAACAGGGAAAATAGCCCAGTGAGGAAAGGAAATAAGGAAAAATGAAATATTTTAAGATTAGTAACAACATTAAAAGAAATATTTCCTATATAAATTATAAAAACTTTAACAAAGCAAGACGATGAGAAACTAGATAGAACGGTGTGCCCCAGTGTACTCCCAAGCAAGAGGACTCTAAACCAAGACAGTGGAAAAACATGGTACAGAGGCTATGGCACTACCCAAGACTAGAACACAATGGTTTGATTTTGGATTGTCCTTCTCCTAGAAGAGCTGCTTACCATAGCTGAAGTCTCTTCTACCCTTACCAAGAGGAAAGTAGCCACTGAACAATTAGTGCAGTAGTTAACCCCTTGGGTGATGAAGAATTGTTTGGCAATCTCAGTGTTGGTGTTGTCAGGTGTATGAGGACAGAGGAGAATCTGTAAAGAATAGGCCAGACTATTCCGTGTCTGTGTAGGCAAAGGGAAAGAACCGTAACCAGAGAGAAGAGTCCTATGTAGTATTGTCTGGCCAGTCAAAGGACCCCATAACTCTCTAGCGGTAGTATCTCAACGGGCGGCTGGTGCCCTGGCCAACCTACTACCCAGATACAAAACTAATAAAAATAGATATTACTGTTCACTATAGTCCATTTCTTTTAGCGATGCAGATTTGCACCGACTCGCAGCGGTGCCCTTTTAGCTCGGAAAAGTTTCCTGATCGCTGATTGGCTAGAATTATCTCGTCCAACCAATCAGCGATCAGGAAACTTTTCCGAGCTAAAAGGGCACCGCTGCGAGTCGGTGCAAATTTGCATCGCTAAAAGAAATTGACTATAGTTCCTTCTTCTATTAACGTGATCTTAACCCATTTGCATGGGGGTAAGCACGGTGACCTTCTTTTTGAAGGTTGTTGTGGCCGTTGCGTTAACGTCCCTGATGGGTGAACGCCAGACTGGGGTTCGAGTCCCGCTCAAACTCGTTAGTTCCTTTGGTCGGTGCAACCTCACGATCCTTGTGAGCTAAGGTTGTGGGGTTAGGGAGAGCCTCCAGGTTTATCTGCTGAATCATCGGCAGACATTCCCTGGCCCTCCTTGGTCCTAGCGTGGATTGAAAGGGGACTTTGTCTTTTGGGGTAGCTCAAACTCGTTAGTTCCTTTGGTATGTGCAACCTCACTATCCTTGTGAGCTAAGATTATGGAGTTTGGGGGAGCCTCCAGGTTTATCTGCTGAATCATCAGCAGACATTCCCTGGCCCTCCTTGGTCCTAGCTTGGATTGAAAGGGGGCTTTGGCTTTTGGGGTAGCTCAAACTCGTTAGTTCCTTTGGTCGGTGCAATCTCACGATCCTTGTGAGCTAAGGTTGTGAGGTTTAGGGGAGCCTCCAGGTTTATCTGCGGAGTCTTCGGCAGACATTCCCTGGCCCTCCTTGGTCCTAGCTTGGATTGAAAGGGGGGCTTTGGCTTTTAGGGTAGATCGTAGTCCCGGTCGGCTGCACGGCGAAGTATTTAAAATCATATGTAAATATTACACAGGAAGGACCACTTTCTAATCATGGAACGATTGGCTTTTATGGGTTAGATATCTTTTCCTATAATTTAGAATGTTAAAATTTTTATAACTTATAATTAAATAACAAGTCAGCATAACGTACGAGTTAAAAGCTAGAATTTTACCTTGGGTTAGATATCTTTTCCTATAATTAGGAATGTTAACATTTTTAGAACTTATAATTAAATAAAAAGTCAGCATAACGTACAGGTTAAAAGATAGAATTTTACCTTGGGTTAGATATCTTTTCCTATAATTCAGAATGTTAACTTTTTTAAAACTTATAATTAAATAACAAGTCCGTATAACATACAAGTTAAAAGATAGGATTTTACCTTATAATCGTACATCAGTAAAAAAAAA
>NC_090731.1:4289133-4326633 GCF_036898095.1 Palaemon carinicauda
CTGGCTAGTACATTGGTAAGTGTTTACCTAGCATTCGCATGGCAGCAGATCGATCCCAGCCCCAGAACTGTGAGTGTAAGCTGTTTACTGGGGAGGCCACTTCTGTGGAAGGGCAAAACAGTGGGGGGTTGGGCTTGCCCTGCTGACGTTCTGGTGAGCATCTATTCTGATGGAACTGGAACTGAAACCAGACATCTTTTAACCTTTAGGGGATCACTCAGTAGAGCGCAGACCGCGGCAGCTTATTTCTCGACCTTTTGTTCGACCTTGACCTTGATCTTTGACTTTTTACATGTATAAAATTGGCGTGGATTATCATACACTCAGATATGAACCAAGTTTGAAATCTCTGTGACAACGATGTCCAAACATATGGCTGATTACGTGAATTAGACATTTTGCTCGACCTTGACCTTGATCTTTGACTTTTACAGGTATTAATTGGCGTGGATTTTCATACACTCAAATATGACCAAGTTTGAAGTCTTTGTGACAATGATGTCCAAAGTTTTAGCTGATTACGGGAATTGGGCATTTGCTTGACTGTGACCTTGACTTTCCGACTTTGACCTTCCAAAATTTAATCAGTTTCAGCTTTTTACATAACAGTTAATACTTACAAGTTTCATTACTGTACGATTTTAATTGTGGCCAGGAAACTGTTCACAAACAAACAAACAGCCGGTAAAAAATAACCTCCTTCCAATTTCGTTGTCGGTGGTCATTAAACAGACATTATGTTTTATTATATAATAAGAAATAATAAGAATAAAACGTACAATTATAGATATTTATCAACTGAAATTTCAGACATATTTATTAAAAGAAATTTCTCATGTTCCCTCAAGATTTATCTTGAATAAATGAATAATTATTATGATTATATAATAAGAATAAAACGTACATTTCATGTATTAGAATGGTTGAAATTAGAACCATTTATCCAGCGAAATATCAGACATTTATCAAAGAAATTTCTCATGTTCCCTCTAGATTTACCTTGAATAAACTGATGTTATAATTATATGATAATAAAATATACAGTTTATGTATTAGATAGGTTGAAATTATAACCAATTATCCAGCGAAATATCAGACATTTATTAAAAGAAATTTTTCATGTTCCCTCTAGATTTATCTTGAATAAACAAATGTTATAATTATATAATAATAAAATGTACAGTTCATATATTAGAAAGGTTGAAATTAGAACCCTTTACCCATCGAAATAGATATAGTTATCAAAAAAAATTTCTCATGTTCCCTCAAGGTTTACCTTGAATAAACAGATGTTATAATGATATAATAATAAAATATACAGTTCATATATTAGAAAGGTTGAAATTATAACCAATTATCCAGCGAAATATCAGAAATTTTATCTTGAATAAACAGATGTTTTAATTATATGATAATAAAATGTACAGTTATGTATTAGAAAGGTTGAAATTATAACCATTTTATCCATCGAAATATTAGATATATTTATCAATAGAAATTTCTCATGTTCCCTCAAGATTCATCTTGAATCAACAGATGTTATAATTATATAATAATAAAATATACAGTTCATGTATTAGAAAGGTTGAAATTATAACCAATTATCCAGCGAAATATCAGACATTTATCAAAAGAATTTTCGCATGTTCCCTTAAGATTCATCTTGAATGGGCAAATGTACGCCCGCTCTCCCAGAAGAGAAGGACGAGCCTCCATCATTGCAGAATGAAGGAGGGAGAGAGAAACAGAAGGAATAGCTTTCCATCAACGTGCATCCGTGTACACCGAGCGACGGAGGTCCCTCGATGGCGATGTACAAAGTTTCATAATTATAGACTGGAACCCCTCGTGGCTGGGACAAAAATCGCTGTTCCCCCTTTTTGGCTGTTGGTTTTATATTGCTAGAGTCATCATTGGTTGTTTTGGGGGCAGACGTAAGAAAGGCGATCGTAAATGAGGAAAGGGAATAACGGAGAGAGAGAGAGAGAGAGAGAGAGAGAGAGAGAGAGTCATAGGTTGTTTTTTGGGTAGACATAGAGAAAGGCAGTCGTAAATGAGGAAAGGGAATAACGGAGGAGAGGAGAGAGAGAGAGAGAGAGAGGAGAGAGAGAGTAGTCATCATTGGGTGTTTTTTGGGGCAGACGTAGAGAAAGGCAGTCGTAAATGAGGAAAGGGAATAACGGAGAGAGAGAGAGAGAGAGAGAGAGAGAGAGAGATTGTTTTTTGGGTAGACGTAGAGAAAGGCAGTCGTAAATGAGGAAAGGGAATAGCGGGGAGAGAGAGAGAGAGAGAGAGAGAGAGAGAGAGAGAGTCATCATTGGGGTGTTTTTTGGGTAGACGTAGAGAAAGGCAATCGTGAATTAGGAAAAGCAATAACGGAATGGAAGATAGACGAGAGAAAGAGAGAGAGAGAGAGAGAGAGAGAGAGAGAGAGAGAGAAGTAGTCACCAATGGTGGTTTTTTTGGCAAACGTTAGAGAAAGGTAATCGTAAATAAGGAAAAGGAATAACGGAATGGAAGAGAGAGAGAGAGAGAGAGAGAGAGAAGGGTAAGTGTAATTGCAAACGGTGGCTAAAAAATGGGCTGCCAAAACTTTAAAGAGAAGCAGACGATGTTTGTGTGAGTTTGTAAATGACAGAGAAGGAAATTAGACGAACTGTATAGGGAGTCACCCAGTGTCTGCTTCCTCTTTTGGAGCGATTGAGAGGAACAACAAACTTTTAGCAGAGAATTTCGCCATGAGTTTCAGGTCAATAGAAAGGCGAATGAACAGAAATTAAATAGAGATGTATACGTAAAGGTGAGTTGCAAATGATATCGTAAGTTAGATACACTTTAAAAACGTAATTTTAATCGGATTCTACGTAAAAATATACTGTTCTCAACCTTATTTCAGTAAAATACAGGCGACCGTAATTTGTACATACATACATATACCAAGGCACTTCCCCCAATTTTGGGGGGTAGCCGACATCAACAAATGAAACAAAACAAACAGGGGCCCTCTACTCTCTACGTTCCTCCCAGCCTGACAAGGGACTCAACCGAGTTCAGCTGGTACTGCTAGGGTGTTACAGCCCACCCTCCCCCGTTATCCACCACATACGAAGCTTCATAATGCTGAATCCCCTACTGCTGCTACCTCCGCGGTCATCTAAGGCACCGGAGGAAACAGCAGGGCCTACTGGAACTGCGTCACAATCGCTCGCCATTCATTCCTATATTTAGGACGCTCTCTTGCCTCTCTCACATTTATCCTCCTATCACCCAGAGCTTTCTTCACTCCATCCATCCACCCAAACCTTGGCCTTCCTCTTGTACTTCTCCCATCAACTCTTGCATTCATCACCTTCTTTAGCAATTTGTGCAAATGTTATTCTGAAAATCTTCTTCTTCTCTTCTTCTTCTTCTACACTGTTAAATAAAATGCAATTTTAATCAAAAATCCTTCGTAAAAATTCACTGTTCTCAGCCGTATGTCAGTAAAATCCAGGCTACCGTAATTTTACCCTACTTTGTTATTATCTTTTACTGGTTGGTGGCCGTAATATCACTCCTTTACGTCAATTATATCCGTTTTTAAATGGCAAAATTTTTAAGTGTGAATCAGGATGTTGTTCGACGTCAGAAAACTCGCTCGGAACTTGTTACAATGACCTTATTATTATTATTATTATTATTATTATTATTATTATTATTATTATTATTATTATTATTATTATTATTAATTATTATTATTAATATTACTTGCTAAGCTACAACCCTTGTTGGTAAAACTATAATGCTATAAACCCAGGGGTTCCAACAGGGAAAATAGCCCATTGAGGAAAGGAAAGAAAGGGAAAATAAAAATATTTTAACAGTAACATTGAAATTAATATTTCCTATATAAGCTATAAAAACTTTAACAAAACAAGAGAAAGAGAAATAAGATAGAATAGTGTGCCCGAGTGTACCGTCAAGCAAGAGAACTCTAACCCAAGGCAGTAGAAAGACCATGGCACAGAGGCTATGGCACTACCCAAGACTAGATAACAATGGTTTGATTTTGGAGTGTCCTCCTAGAAGAGCTGCTTACCATATGCCTATTTGTGGCAGCTCTTTGAGGTGTCTGAAATCGGCGAATGCAAGCTGCGGGTAGAATTGTAAATTTTAAAACTTATGAAATGTATAATATTCAGTATTAGAATTAATTTTCAAGTAATTAACCACCCCCAGTAAAACGTAAACCTCATGGGGCATATTTAATAATAATAATAATAATAATAGTAGTAGTAGTAGTAGTAGTAGTAATTATAATAATAATTATGATGATAATAATAATAGTAATAATAATAATGATAATAATAACAACAACAACAACAATAATAATAATAATAATAATAATAATAATAATAATAATAATAATAGTAGTAGTAGTAGTAGTAGTAGTAGTAGTAGTAGTAGTAATAATAATAATAATAATAATCAATAATAATAATAATAATGATAATAATTTAAATGAGATTTTCCAGAAGTATTTGTCTCCTCGTATCTTGCAGCATTCCTTTTATTTTTTTTTTTTTTTTTTTTTTTTAAGAACTTATGCCATTTATAGTCCGATTTCGGAAACAGATTGGACGTCCATTGCATCTTTTAATAGTAGAGCTCAGTCAGGTGTGCATAATCTACTTTTTATTAAATGTTACGAAATAGAAGACCTCGACTATCGACACTATTCTTAAATTGCCTTTTGTTTATACCTATACTGCAACTCATGAATCTGTTATATTTCATTTTATAAGGTTTTTTGATGCTTTTAAATGTTTAAAGGCTGCTCATGAATGGCAGAGGCAAGGGATAGTGACATTGGCATATTAAGCAGGACAATACCCTAGAGACTGACCATATATACGTATGATCAGCACCCAAGCCCCTTCTCCACCCAAGCTTGGACCAGGGAGGGCTAGGCAGGTGGCTGCTGATGACTCAGCTGATAGACCTTTATAGGCTCCCCCAAACCCCCCAACCTTAGCTTACAAGGATGGTAAGGGTTGCAGACACTAATGGCACTAACGAGGCTGAGCGGGACTCGAACCACCGACTGGCAAACACCAGACAGAGACGTTACCAATCAGGCCACAGCAACCCAATGGCTGCTCATGAATCAGCAGATAGGCCTATAGGCTCCCCACTCCAACCAAAAAGGGTTTGCTGATAGACCTATAGGCTCCCCAAACCAATCCATCCTTAGTTCCCAAGGATGATGAGGTTGCAACGACCAAAGGAACTAAGGAGTTAGAGCGGGGACTCGATCCCCAGTCTGGCGTTCACCAGTCATGGACGTTACCACATAGGCCACCATGGGGGTGAAAGAAGAGTTCAGAGCCAGTTGAAGAAGGTTAGCCGCTTCTTGATATTCTTCTTCTTCTTCTTCTTCTTCTTTTTTTTTTTTTTTTTTTTAGTGCTGTTGAAAATTAGAATGATGTAAGGAATAGTCATTTTTAAATATTTAAACTTAGTAATTATAGCAATAACAAATTTTCTCCTTCCTGGTTTTTTTTTGGTAGAAGTAGTCATTTTCAATTCTTTAGAAAATATTTGTTCTTTTGTTGTTGCTGTTCTTAAAATATGTTATTTTTTTTTGTTTCCTTCATCGCTGTGATATTTTCCCTCTTGGAGCCCCTGAGCTTATAGCATCCTGCTTTTCCAACTAGGGTTGTAGCTTATATGACATATCTGTTTTCGACGTTGTTAATAGTTTATATAGGACATACCTGTTTTTGACGTTGTTAATAGTTTATATAGGACATATCTGTTTTGACGCTGTTACTGCTTTTTTAGAATAATACATTGTTAATTTATTGTCATCATTTATTTATTTCCTTATTTCCTTTCCTCGCTGGCTATTTTTCCTTATTGGAACCTTTGGGCTTATAGCATCTTGCTTTTCCAACTAGGGTTGTAGCTTGGCTAGTAATAATAATAATAATAATAATAATAGCATCCTGCTTTTCCAACTAGGGTTGTAGCTTGGCTAGTAATAATAATAATAATAATAATAATAATAATAATAATAATAATAGCATCCTGCTTTTCCAACTAGGGTTGTAGCTTGGCTAGTAATAATTAATAATAATAATAATAATAATAATAATAATAATAATAATAATAATAGCATCCTGCTTTTCCAACTAGGGTTGTAGCTTGGCTAATAATAATAATAATAATAATAATAATAATAATAATAGCATCCTGCTTTTCCAACTAGGGTTGTAGCTTGGCTAGTAATAATAATAATAATAATAATGATAATAATAATGTCAGTGCCTTGGTGAATCAAGTCCCTCCATTGTCTGTTGTAACGTCTGAATTATCTTGTTTTGATTCGCCACTGTAAGCAAACACAGTGTAACCTTATATGCTTTTATTCCCATTAACCCTGATGAACCTTACGTCGACTGGAATTAAAGCTCGCGTTCGAGAACTTAATGGAGCTCCATGAAAGGGAAAGCCTCTTTGGAGTGCCATTGTGCCCAATTCAACTCTGATTATTCTTTACATAAATATGTTATTAGAGTCTCTCTCTCTCTCTCTCTCTCTCTCTCTCTCTCTCTCCTTTAGAGATATTTAAAAAATTTTGAGTAAGAAGTTACTCTCTCTCTCTCTCTCTCTCTCTCTCTCTCTCTCTCTCTCTCCTTTAGAGATATTTTAAAAATTTGAGTAAGAAGTACTCTCTCTCTCTCTCTCTCTCTCTCTCTCTCTCCTTTAGAGATATTTTAAAAATTTTGAGTAAGAAGTTATCTCTCTCTCTCTCTCTCTCTCTCTCTCTCTCTCTCTCTCCTTTAGAGATATTTTAAGAATTTTGAGTAAGAAGTAGTTACTTTCTCTCTCTCTCTCTCTCTCTCTCTCTCTCTCTCTCTCCTTTAGAGATATTTTTAAAAATTTTGAGTAAGAAGTTATCCTCTCTCTCTCTCTCTCTCTCTCTCTCTCTCTCTCCTTTAGAGATATTTTAAGAATTTTGAGTAAGAAGTAGTTACTTTCTCTCTCTCTCTCTCTCTCTCTCTCTCTCTCTCTCTCCTTTAGAGATATTTAAAAAATTTTGAGTAAGAAGTTATCCTCTCTCTCTCTCTCTCTCTCTCTCTCTCTCTCGTGCTTTTTCAATTCCATTATTATTCTGATACTATTAATGCTAACTTAAAATTTTGTAAGTTTAAACTCTCTCTCTCTCTCTCTCTCTCTCTCGCTCTCTCTTCTCTCTCTCTCCTCTCTCTCTCTCTCTCTCTCTCATGCTTTTTCAATTCCATTATTATTCCGATGCTATTAATGCTAACTTAATATTTTGTAAGTTTAAACTCTCTCTCTCTCTCTCTCTCTCTCTCTCTCTCTCTCTCTGCGCGCATATATGTGCTGTATCTGATATGTAAAAATATGTATAACTTTAACCCATAAACAAACGCCTCGACTTCCATTCATCTTACCCATATCCAAAGGTAACCATTTCTGACAAGCGTATATGACCCTCGTTAACGACGTATGGAAGCCAGAGCCTCGGTCTTCAGCTGGTATAACCCTAACATTCATTTCATTCCCCCCTTTTTGATTTAAAGGTATGTATATGGGGACCTTGCATATATAGGATGTATGGGACCCCTCTTGCATGTATATGATGTATAGGTCCCCTCTGTTTCTATTCATGTTCCCTGGAATCCATCACATATTCTTGTGTGGCGATTCAGGAAATTCCATAATTGTATAAATATTTAGATGTGATACAGACATTTTAATTTGTTATGGTAGACTATTGGTAACGTCCACGTCTGGTGATCTTTTGGGTTGGGGTTCGAGTCACGCTAGAGCTCGGTAGTTTCGTGTAGTGCCTGCAACCCCACTATACATGTGAGCTAAGGGTGTGTGTGTGCGTGTGTGTGTGTGTGTGTATGCGCGCTTTTGGGACACAGCTCTGAAGAAATTTTTAGTAAAGGTCATTTACAGATAGAGAGATGTACGTGTATAAATAGTTTACACTTTGCATTAATTATTCGTTGTTGGTTTTTTTTTTTTTTAGATCTACAGCAATAGATTCATTGATGATAATAAAATGCTTAGCATTGCGGCAATATTGTAAACTGCAAGATATCATCATGTGCAATAGCTTAATTATGTTATGATTCTAATATAAGATAAAAAAAAATAATTTATGATTTACTGCTTTCGAATATAGCATGATTTTAAGCGTCATATGTATTGAGAATAATACTACGGCTAGCGAGATCAAAATAGAGAGAGAGAGAGAGGAGAGGAGAGAGAGAGAGAGAGAGAGAGAGAGAGAGGACTCGGATATAACAACTGACAGTGGAAACACAGGCCTGACTTACTGCAGAAAGCTTAGAGGAAATCTCTTAAAGGGGATTGTCAACATCGTAACAAAAACTTGAAAAAAAAAATCTAGAAAAAGGTCCCTTGAAGTAGCTGTGGTGTTCCAGGAGTGGGTGGTGCTGGAATGCCTCAGCAGGAGTCGCGTGTAGCGCTCGTGGTCGTTCTTTAATTAAACAATTAATTACGTCCAACGGCTCCGTAATCAGGCATGAGTTAACGCCGTTTCCCCCACCCGATCCTCAGAGCAATTAACTGTGATTGTGTCAAGCTGAGAGAGAGAGAGAGAGAGAGAGAGAGAGAGAGAGTTACAAGGATTTTTGGATGCCTCAAAGACTTTTTAGTCCATCCCCGGAGACTCCACTTGCTCTTTGGTTAGAGCGATTTATTATAAGCATTTAGAGAGGTCTTATGATCTTGTATAACTATTTCTTGAACTCGTTTGTCGTGTTACTGTTAACTTTACCACATCCGCTGGAAGAGAGAGAGAGAGAGAGAGAGAGAGTGAGAGTTACAAGGATTTTTGGATGCCTCAAAGACTTTTTACTCCATCCGCGGAGACTCCATTTGCTCTTTGGTAGAGCGATTTACTTTAAGCATTTAGAGAGTTCTTATGATCTTGTCTAACTTATTCTTGAACTCGTTTACTGTGTTACTGTTTACTACATCCGCTGGAAGAGAGAGAGAGAGAGAGAGAGAGAGAGAGAGAGAGAGAGTTTTACAAGGATTTTTGGATGCCTCAAAGACTTTTTGGTCCATCCGCGGAGACTCCATTTGCTTTTTGGTAGAGCGATTTACTTTAAGCATTTAGAGAGTACTTATGATCTTGAGAGAGAGAGAGAGAGAGAGAGAGAGAGAGAGAGAGAGTTACAAGGATTTTTTAATGTCTCAAGGGACTTTTTAGTCCATCTGCGGAGACTCCACTTGCTCTTTGGTAGAGCGATATACTTTAAGCATTTAGAGAGTTCTTATGATCTTGTCTAACTTATTCTTGAACTCGTTTACTGTGTTACTGTTTACTACATCCGCTGGAAGAGAGAGAGAGAGAGAGAGAGAGAGAGAGAGAGAGAGAGAGCGTTACAAGGATTTTTGGATGCCTCAAAGACTGTTTAGTCCTTCCGCGGAGACTCCACTTGCTCTTCGGTAGAGCGATTTACTTTCAGCATTTAGAGAGTTCTTACGATCTTGTCTAACTTATTCTTGAACTCGTTTACCGTGTTACTGTTTACTACATCCGCTGGAAGTCTATTCCAAGTATTTGCAATTTTGTATGTAAAGAAATTGCCGCATTGTGTGATGATGTATCTTCTCAATTCCAGTTTGTATCCTTTACTTCTGGACTGATTAGTGCTAAGCGTGAATAGATTGTTGTAATCAACATTTGTTATTCTTAGAGAGAGAGAGAGAGAGAGGAGAGAGAGAGAGAGAGAGAGAGGGAGTACAAGTTGTCAGTGAATAGAGGTCTCAGATTGAATTAGTTGTTTTTATGTGAGATAGAGGTCCTACGAATCGGAAATATCCAAAAAAGTTGGAAGAACTTGACAAAATTAAAGGTGTCGAAGCTACTGGCAGACGGATCTAGAGCGATCACTCAGTAGAGCTAGACCTTCACCGCGCCAGCTTATTTCTCGACCTTTTGCTTGACCTTGACCTTGACCTTTGACATTGACATGTAGTAATTGGTATGCGTTTTCATACACTCAAATATGAACCAAGTTTGAAGTCTCTGTGACAACGATGTCCAAACTTATGGCTGATTACTACAGTAGAATTGAAAATTTTCCTTGACCGTGGCATGTCTTATTTACCCATTTTTATGCATTTCATCTCTCTCTCTCTTCTCTTTCTCTCTCTCTCTCTCTCTCTCTCTCTCTCTCTCTCTCTCTCTTTGATCGCATTCTTCTTACTTATTCTTTCATCTCCTCTGCATATTTATTTTATTAAGACTTCAGTTTTTGTCTTTTATATCACTCCATTTTTATGCATTTAATATCTCTCTCTCTCTCTCTCTCTCTCTCTCTCTCTCTCTCTCTGGTGAATTTGTGTGAGATTCGACTTCTCTCTCTCTCTCTCTCTCTCTCTCTCTCTCTGGTGAATTTGTGTTAGATTCGACTTCTCTCTCTCTCTCTCTCTCTCTCTCTCTCTGCTTATTTATTTTACTATGACTTCTTCAGTTTTTTGTCTTATCTACCTCCCCATTTTGATGAATTTCATATCTCTCTCTCTCTCTCTCTCTCTCTCTCTCTCTCTCTGCTTATTTATTTTACTGTGACTTCTTCAGTTTTTTTATCATATCTACCTCCCCATTTTGATGAATTTCACATATCTCTCCCTCGAAGTCTTTCTTTGAGTCGCTCTCCATCATAAATTGATATTGCTGTGCAGATCCCCGTTAAAAGTAACAGGATATATCCGACGGTCTAGAAATTAGAGTTCATTTTCTGGGTCTTCGCCTCCACCGTGGGGAAAGAAACAGCCGAGAGGGGGAAAAAACGGGAGAGTAGGCCCCCTTTTTTTGTTGGAGGGGTTGGTTTAAGACAGGAGAAAGGGCAATAGAGAGAATGAGTGTGCCTTACGATGTGCGGCTGAAGAATTTATTCCCGAAGCTTCTTCAAATTGTGAGAGGCAATAGTCCAACTTGTCTTGGGTAAGCTCCCTAGATTTCTCCCTCGTCTTCATAATTTTTCCCTAGATTAAGTTGGGCCTTACAGTCTGTATTATTGTACGTATGATGTCTTACTGTTTATTATATATTAGAACTCTTGTACGTTGTACATATGAGTGTATTTTGTATATTAGAACTCTTGTACGTTGTACGTTGGATATTTGAGTGCGTATTGTTTATAAGAACTCTTTTGCCATTTGTGGTAAATATTGGTTTTGTCTATATATATATATATATATGTATATATATATGTATATATATATGTATATATATATATATATATATGTATATATAATTATATATATATAATTATATATATATATATATATATATATGTATATATATATATATATATATATATAATGTCTGTGTTTTTATGATGATTAACCATATTTCTATATTTGTAATTTTAACTTTGAACAAGTATTAGGATTTATTAAAATTATATAAATATTAACACTAGTGCACCCAAATTCTCTCTCTCTCTCTCTCTCTCTCTCTCTCTCTCACTCTCTATATATATATATATATATATATATAATATATATTATAAGAGATTCATATTCAGCCCATTAACAATTTCTCATATGAATAAATATTGATATTTACACTCATCTATAATTTGTACTCGCGTCTGGTAGCCTATGTTATAGAAATTCATATATATTGGACGATATCATTTTCTATCTCTTATAAGACACGCGTCTCCTCGGTGATGGGCGGTGAGGGCCTCTCTAAGCCGAGAGCTCCTTTTGGGCGTCCCTGCAGGAGGCACTGAAGCAGATGGTTAGTTGACGGTCTTGATCCGTCTGGAATTGTCCGTTCGATCTTCGTCTTGTTTTCTCTTTTGCAACCTTCTCTGACTTCTTCTTTGAATTGATATTTGTTTAAAGGTTTAAAGGCCGCTCATGAATGGCAGAGGTAAGGGAAAGTGACATTACCCTATCAAGCAGGACAATGCCCTAGAGACTGACCATATATACATATGATCAGCGCCTAAGCCCCCGTCTCCACCCAAGCTAGGACCAAGGAGGACCAGGCAATGGCTGCATAATGACTCAGCAGATAGACCTATAGGCTCCCCAATATGATCAGCGCCCAAGCCCCCCTCTCCACCCAAGCTAGGATCAAGGAGGGCCAGACAATGGCTGCTGATGACTCAGCAGATAGACCTATAGGCTCCTTCAAACCCTCCATCCTTAGCTCACAAGGATGGTGAGGTTGCAGCGAACAAAGAAACCAACGAGTCTGGAGTTCACCAGTCAGGGACGTTACCACACCAAAACCCGAATAATTTTTTTTTTTTATTCTATTTCCGTTGTCTCCAGCGAAGTTGAGAGGAGGTTATGTTTTCGTCCTTGTTTGTTCGTTTGTCCTGTTTGTTTGTGAACTAATTCCTGGCCACAATTTTACTCATAGAGTCATGACACTTTTTGGGATTAATTGTTATGTTGATGCGTGGAAATGGTCCAATTTTGAGCGTCTTAGGTCAAAGGTCAAGGTCAAAGTCAAGGTCGAGCAAAAGGTCGACCAAATTAATCCTAACCTTAACCCCAAGTTCGCACATGGTTGTCTGACTTCAAATGCGTCTCCAGACTAAATTGATTCTGAGAAAGGCAAGCTGGTTTCGAGAAATGAACTGCCCGTGGCGGAGTTTCTGCACTGTCATGGTGCTTTTCTAGTTCCCTCTCTTTTATTGCTTTTAATTCTCATACTTCCTTCGTTTATTTTATGTCATAATGCTAGCCATTTGATGTCTCCTCGTGAATTTTATTTTTGATATTAATAGGCGTAACTATAAAAAACAGGCTTTCTTAAAAATTAAAATTTCTTCTTTGAATATAATGAGTACTTTGTTAAAATTCATCACAATATTTAATCTTTCAGAGGAAATGTAAGGGAGCGGGAAATTAGCTTAATTTCATTCTTCGGAATGCTTTATAAATTATTCTAGAAAGCGGTACACGGGAAAGAGAAAAAAAATTATAATTAAAGTTTTAGCATTTTTTAAAACAATTTTAGTTTTTTTACTTAAGAGAATAAGGATTATTCAAGTTTTGCTATCTTTTGAAATTACTCGGTTTTTTTTTTTTTTTAATGCAAGTATTTTCGAGTTGTGAATTCATTGTTTGAAGTCACTCTTTGTTTGGTGATGCTACTCTGAGTATTTTCATCAAAAAAAATAATCTTTTGTGGAGTCACATTAGAAAAATTCAAATCATTAAAGTTTTTAACCATTTTTTAGACCATTTTAGTTTTTTATATAATGATTATACAAGTATCTTCGAGCTGTGGCTTCATTGTTTGAAGTTCCCCTTTTAGTGATGCTGATCGGAGTTTTTCATAAAAAATAATATTTTATGAAGTCATTTTGATAAAATTCATTTATGTTTCTTTGCTTTGATGTTACAAGCATAGCCTTGATGAACTACGGTTGACGAATCTATGCCTTTAAAGGTTTAAAGGCCACTCATGAATGGCAGGGGCAAGGGACAGTGACATTGCCCAATCGAGTTGAGCAATGCCCTAGAGACTGACCATATAAACATATGATCAGTGCCCAAGCCCCCTCCCCCCACGCCAGGGACCAAGGAGGGCCAGGAAATGGCTGCTGATAACTCAGTAGATAGATCTATAGGCTCCCCCAAAACCCCTATCCTTAGCTCACATGGATAGTGAGGTCGCAGCGGGACTCGAACCCCCGGGCCGGCGTTCACTAGTCAGGGACGTTACCACATCGGCCACCACAACCTTAAATTTCAATAATTGGAGAATTATACGTATTAGTATTATTGCAAACCGTAAGATATATATATATATATATATATATAATAATATATAGATATATATATATAAGCTATACAGTTTATGTATATATATAATATATATATGTATGTATGTATGTATATACATAATTTTATATATATATATATATATATATATAAATTATGTATGTATATAAGATATAGATGTATATATATATATATATATATATACATATATATATGAATATAATTTGTGCATGATTGTGTGTATGTATGTGCACATGTGCATGTGATAGATAAATTCGATCATTTATATACCGAAATTCAGCATGCTAACATTTTCTTTTCTCTTCTGCAGGTAATGGAAATGTTGCATCATCCAGTTGATGACTTAGTGGCCGCAAAGGCTGTTAGGAAGAGGTACGAATTAATCATCGAATAGTTTTTTTCCGTTTGAAGTTTATATCCTTTTTCCTGTTCCATTTCGAAGAGATGAATGTTTCCATTCAGGAACTGGGTTGTGGTGGTTTTTTTTTTTTTTTTTTTTTTTTTTTTTTTTTTTTTTTCTGTCTATACTGGACGCCAAACGGCAATGCTGTCTCTGTTATCTTTTTCCTCGGTGGGTTTCTTCCTTTGATTTTTTTTTTTCCTTTTTATATAAACTCGTCTTTTTAATTATTTTTTTCGTTTTTTTATTTTTAATTCTACCTTTTGAGATATAGTGTCTTATTTTTGGTTTCTTTTGTAAATCTTTTTGTTGGTATATTAAGGGATACTTAATTGTACCTTTTGTAATATGTCTTTTTTTTCTTTTTTATCTCTTTGGAATAATGTACCTTGTCATAAAGTTAGTTTTTTTTTAATGTATTTTTTATCATATGAACTTTTCCCCCTTTTTTTTTAGATATCGACTTTGCCTCTTGTTAAATGCGTTTTTAATAGTTTCTATTATATCTCACTGAAGCGTCTCTCGTTTATAGACCTCGAGTGTGTACCAAGAGTATACACAAATCCCTTTAAATTAGGGGGAAGGTGTGTCCAATGTTGTACCCATGTTGTACCTGTGGGTACCTCACTGTTATAGATTTTACCTAAGTATTAGTTACACACACACACACACACATATATATATATATATATATATTTATTGAAAAAGGAAGTAGGGGAAGAGAGAGAAGGTGATGGATTGACGACTAAGAAAATTTACTGGTATATACCTTGAACAGACGCGAGGGGAAGGGTATATCAGAGGAATTTGTTCTGCAGTGGACTAGTAAATGGCTTATTTTATATATGTAATCTATCTATATATATATATATATATGTTTATATATATACAGTATATATATATATATATATATAATGTTACGCAAAATGTGGATAATTGCCAAATGTGTACATTTTGCAAGTTATTTTGCCCATTGGTTACAATTTGCAGGCACCAAAGCGCTGCAAATTGTACACAATAGGCAAAATTAATTGCAAAATGTACACATTTGGTAATTATCCACATTTTGCGTAACACACACACATATATATATATATATATATTGTGTGTGTGTGTATATATATATATATATATACATATATATATATATATATATATTTTATTATATATATATATATATATGGCAGTCAAGTTTGACTCGGTGCGCTGCTAAATCTCTATCGCTTGATAAAATAATAAATTAGTAGTGAAGTGCAACCATTTTGATTTTATAGTGATGAAATGATTAATACTTATAAAGAACCAGTTATAGTTATAGTCCATTTCTTTTTAGCGAGGCATATTTGCAACCGACTCGCAGCAGTGCCCTTTTAGCTTGGAAAAGTTTCCTGATCGCTGATTGGTTAGAATTATCTTGTCCAACCAATCAGCGATCAGGAAACTTTTCAGAGCTAAAAGGGCACCGCCGCGAGTCAGGTGCAAATATGCATCGCTAAAAGAAATTGACTATAGTGTTTCCTAGTTTCGAAAACCTTTTACACAAATTCCTTCGAATTGAAAAAATTCTTACGAAGATATTAGATAATGTTTAGTTTAAAAAAGATAGTAAATTTCATTGAATAATAATGAGGATTTAAAATGTATTGTTTTGTTTAAGCTTGCTTTGTTGTCGATTATTGTTCTCTATTGTGGTAAACAAGAATCTGCTTTGAAAACAGAAAACTAGACATAAAATATTATGTATTTCATAGGCTTTATTAAATCAGTATAAATATTTCAAAGTACTCAAACCGTGTTATCTTTTTATCATCTCTTGTTCTCCATTTGTAAAAAGAGACATTAAAGATTTAAATCTCTTATTCAAGTCTTTGGATAACAAGTGTTAGTTAAACCACAGTCCTCCTGGATCTCTCTCTCTCTCTCTCTCTCTCTCGTCTCTCTCTCTCTCTCTCTCCTCTCTCTCTAACCTAACATAGATTGAGTTGAAATTATGTTGCATTTAACAGGGGGTAAAACATAAGCTCCTTCCGACTTCGTTGGCGGAGGTAATAGTAATAATAATAAAAAAAAAAAACAGCAACAACAATAATAATAACAATAATAATAATAATAATAATAATAATAATAATAATAATAACAATAATAATAATAATTGATCGTAATAATAATAATAATAATAATAATAATAATAATAATAATAAAAATAATAATAGTAATAATGATAAAAAAATAAACAAAATAAAAATTATAAAAAATAATAATAATAATAATAATAAAAACAAAAATTATAGAAATAAAAATAATAATAATAATAATAATAATTAATAATAATAATAATAATAATAATAATAATAATAATAATGATAATAATAATAATAATAAATTCATGGTGGTTTTATCAATAAATATTGAAAGGCTTTTCCGAGAGGTTTCGCTGGCCAGACCAATCGTCATTTTAATGAGATTCGTTTTAGGATTGAGTCTTTACAAATTTTTTTTTTTTTCACCTCTAAATTCTTTTGTCCTTTTGTTAATAATACTAAGTGATTAATTTTCGGTTTTTGTTAATAATACTAAATGATTAATATCCGGCTTTTGTTAATACTAAATGATTAATTTTTCGGCTTTTGTTAATACTAAATGATTCATTTTCGGCTTTTGTTGATAATACTAAATGATTAATTTTCGGCTTTTGTTAATACTAAATGATTCATTTTCGGCTTTTGTTAATACTAAAAGATTAATTTTCGGCTTTTGTTAATACTAAATGATTCATTTTCGGCTTTTGGTTAATAATACTAATGATTCATTTTCGGCTTTTGTTAATACTAAATTATTCATTTTCGGCTTTTGTTAATAATACTAATGATTCATTTTCGGCTCTTGTTAATAATATTGATTAATTTTCGGCTTTTGTTAATAATACTAATGATCCATTTTCGGCTTTTGTTAATAATACTAATGATTCATTTTTCGGTTTTTTTGTTAATAAAACTAATGATTAATTTTTGGCTTTTGTTAATAATACTAATGATTAATTTTCGGCTTTTGTTAAAAATACTAATGATTAATTTTCGGCTTTTGTTAATACTAAATGATTCATTTTCGGCTTTTGTTAATAATACTAATGATTAATTTTCGGCTTTTGTTAATAATACAAATGATCAATTTTTGGCTTTTGTTAATAATACTAATGATTAATTTTCGGCTTTTGTTATTAACACTAATGATCAATTTTTGGCTTTTGTTAATAATACTAATGATTAATTTTTGGCTTTTGTTATCAATTCTAATGATTAATTTTTGGTTTTTGTTAATAATACTGATTAATTTTCGGCTTTTTGTCAATAACACTAATGATTAATTTTCGGCTTTTGTTAGTAATACTGATTAATTTCGGCTTTTATTGATAATACTAATGATTAATTTTCGGCTTTTGTTAATAATACTAATGAGATGGAAATTTCGAATTCCATGTGCTGTGTGACTATGTGTGTGTGAGAGAGAGGGAGAGGAGAGAGAGATGAGAGAGGAGAGGAGGAGAGAGAGAATGTGCGTATTGTTTAGAACGATTTATTAGAAGGTTTATTAAAAGCCTAAGAACATCGTAAACTTTTAGTCCTTCTGGTAATTTAATATGCTCGTGGATAGTGACATAGCCTCTGTACCATCGTCTTCCACTCTCTTGAGGGTAGAGTTCTCTTGCTTGAGGGTACAGTAAAGCACACTATTCTTATCTAACTTCCTCTAGTTTGCTTTTCGTCTTTTGAAGTTTTTATAGTTTATCCATTGAAGATTTATTTTAATGCTGTTACTGTTTTAAAATCTTTTATTATAATTGTTCACCACATATCTTATAGTTTATTTATTTCCTTGTTTCCTTTCCTCACCGGGCTATGTTTTCCTGTTGGAGTCCTTGGGCTTTTAGAGTTCTGCTTTTCCAGCTAGTATAGGGTTGTAGCTTAGCAATCTTAATAACAATAAATGCAGAGGGAAGAGGAAACATGGCGCTATGCTCTAGAGAAAGAACGAGAACTTATTTATTTCCCTGTTTCCTCTCCTCACTGGGCTATGTTTTCCTGTTGGATCCCTTGGGCTTATGGCATTCTGCTTATCCAACTAGGGTTGTAGCTTAACTTTTGATAATAATAATGAATGCAGAGGGAAGAGGAAACATGGCCTTATGTTCTAGATAAAGCACGCGAACTTATTTCCTTGTTTCCTTTCCTCACTCAGCTATGTTTTCCTGTTGGAGTCCTTGGGCTTATAGCACTCTGCTTATCCAACTAGGGTTGTAGCTTAACTTTTGATAATAATAATAAATGCAGAGGGAAGAGGAAACATGGCGCTATGCTCTAGAGAAAGAACGAGAACTTATTTATTTCCTTGTTTCCTCTCCTCACTGGGCTATGTTTTCCTGTTGGATCCCTTGGGCTTATGGCATTCTGCTTATCCAACTAGGGTTGTAGCTTAACTTTTGATAATAATAATGAATGCAGAGGGAAGAGGAAACATGGCCTTATGTTCTAGATAAAGCACGCGAACTTATTTCCTTGTTTCCTTTCCTCACTCAGCTATGTTTTCCTGTTGGAGTCCTTGGGCTTATAGCACTCTGCTTATCCAACTAGGGTTGTAGCTTAACTTTTGATAATAATAATAAATGCAGAGGGAAGAGGAAACATGGCGCTATGCTCTAGAGAAAGAACGAGAACTTATTTATTTCCTTGTTTCCTCTCCTCACTGGGCTATGTTTTCCTGTTGGATCCCTTGGGCTTATGGCATTCTGTTTTGCCAACTAGGGTTGTAGCTTAGCTTTTAATAATGATAATAAATGCAGAGGGAAGCGAAAATATGGCGTTATGCTCTAGAGAAAGAACGCGAACTTACATATTTCCTTGTTTCCTTTCTTCAATGGGATATGTTTTCTTGTTGGAGTCCTTGTGCTTCTAGCATTCTGTTTTTCAAACTAGGGTTGTAGCTTAGCTTTTAATGCTAATAATAAATGCAGAGGGAATAGAAAACATGGCGTTAGAGAAAGAACGCGAACAAAAGTACAAGCGGGGGAGATACAACAGCAAAGACTCGGCTTCCATAAAGGAAGTTACGAATGAACAAACACCAATTAACAACGGATGTCAGACAATAGGACCCAGGGAGAAAAAGGATTACTGCACACCAAGAGAGAGAGAGAGAAATGTGTAAAGGCAATAAAGCGGAAAAAAGGGGGATTGGTGGAGAGGGAGAGAAAAATGGAATAAAGCATGGAAATACGGATGGGAATAGCTTTTACTAGAGTACATATATAAACAAAGAGGTTCGATGGTTTGTTTACTTAACCATTGCCTCGTCTTTCTTAAATGGTTCATAAGCTGTTAATGAAGCCGTGTTTAAAAACGTCTTAATGAAGCCCTGCTTAAAAACGTCTTAATGAAGCCCTGTTTAAAATCATGTTAATGAAGCCCTGTTTAAAAACATCTTAATGAAGCCCTGTTTAAAAACATAATTTCTATGCTAATAACCTTCACGTTAATAACATACTATCCAAAATGTAGTCTAGCTTCAATATAAACCGAGATGCATTTTAGTTTCGAGGTAAACCGAGGTGCATTTTAGCTTCGAGGTAAACCGAGGTGCATTCTAGCTTCGAGGTAAACCGAGATGCATTCTAGCTTCGAGGTAAACCGAGGTGCATTCTAGCTTCGAGGTAAACCGAGGTGCATTCTAGCTTCGAGGTAAACCGAGATGCATTCTAGCTTCGAGGTAAACCGAGATACATTTTAAGCCGAGATGCATTTTAGCTTCGAGGTAAACCGAGGTGCATTTTAGCTTCGAGGTAAACCGAGGTGCATTCTAGCTTCGAGGTAAACCGAGATGCATTCTAGCTTCGAGGTAAACCGAGGTGCATTCTAGCTTCGAGGTAAACCGAGATGCATTTTAGCTTCGAGGTAAACCGAGATGCATTCTAGCTTCGAGGTAAACCGAGATACATTTTAAGCCGAGATGCATTTTAGCTTCGAGGTAAACCGAGGTGCATTTTAGCTTCGAGGTAAACCGAGGTGCATTCTAGCTTCGAGGTAAACCGAGATGCATTCTAGCTTCGAGGTAAACCGAGGTGCATTCTAGCTTCGAGGTAAACCGAGGTGCATTCTAGCTTCGAGGTAAACCGAGATGCATTCTAGCTTCGAGGTAAACCGAGATACATTTTAAGCCGAGATGCATTTTAGCTTCGAGGTAAACCGAGGTGCATTCTAGCTTCGAGGTAAACCGAGGTGCATTCTAGCTTCGAGGTAAACCGAGGTGTATTCTAGCTTCGAGGTAAACCGAGGTGCATTCTAGCTTCGAGGTAAACCGAGGTGCATTCTAGCTTCGAGGTAAACCGAGATACATTTTAAGCCGAGATGCATTTTAGCTTCGAGGTAAACCGAGGTGCATTCTAGCTTCGAGGTAAACCGAGGTGCATTCTAGCTTCGAGGTAAACCGAGGTGCATTCTAGCTTCGAGGTAAACCGAGGTGCATTCTAGCTTCGAGGTAAACCGAGGTGCATTCTAGCTTCGAGGTAAACCGAGGTGCATTCTAGCTTCGAGGTAAACCGAGATACATTTTAAGCCGAGATGCATTTTAGCTTCGAGGTATACCGAGATGCATTTTAGCTTCGAGGTAAACCGAGGTGCATTCTAGCTTCGAGGTAAACCGAGGTGCATTCTAGCTTCGAGGTAAACCGAGATGCATTCTAGCTTCGAGGTAAACCGAGATACATTTTAAGCCGAGATGCATTTTAGCTTCGAGGTAAACCGAGGTGCATTCTAGCTTCGAGGTAAACCGAGGTGCATTCTAGCTTCGAGGTAAACCGAGGTGTATTCTAGCTTCGAGGTAAACCGAGGTGCATTCTAGCTTCGAGGTAAACCGAGGTGCATTCTAGCTTCGAGGTAAACCGAGATACATTTTAAGCCGAGATGCATTTTAGCTTCGAGGTAAACCGAGATGCATTTTAGCTTCGAGGTAAACCGAGGTGCATTCTAGCTTCGAGGTAAACTGAGGTGCATTCTAGCTTCGAGGTAAACTGAGGTGCATTCTAGCTTCGAGGTAAACCGAGGTGCATTCTAGCTTCGAGGTAAACTGAGGTGCATTCTAGCTTCGAGGTAAACCGAGATACATTCTAGCTTCGAGGTAAACTGAGGTGCATTCTAGCTTCGAGGTAAACCGAGATACATTCTAGCTTCGAGGTAAACCGAGGTGCATTCTAGCTTCGAGGTAAACCGAGATACATTTTAAGCCGAGATGCATTTTAGCTTCGAGGTAAACCGAGGTGCATTCTAGCTTCGAGGTAAAAAGGTAAACCGAGGTGCATTCTAGCTTCGAGGTAAACCGAGGTGCATTCTAGCTTCGAGGTAAACCGAGGTGCATTCTAGCTTCGAGGTAAACCGAGGTGCATTCTAGCTTCGAGGTAAACCGAGATACATTTTAAGCCGAGATGCATTCTAGCTTCGAGGTAAACCGAGGTGCATTCTAGCTTCGAGGTAAACCGAGGTGCATTCTAGCTTCGAGGTAAACCGAGATACATTTTAAGCCGAGATGCATTCTAGCTTCGAGGTAAACCGAGGTGCATTCTAGCTTCGAGGTAAACCGAGGTGCATTCTAGCTTCGAGGTAAACCGAGGTGCATTCTAGCTTCGAGGTAAACCGAGATACATTTTAAGCCGAGATGCATTCTAGCTTCGAGGTAAACCGAGGTGCATTCTAGCTTCGAGGTAAACCGAGATACATTTTAAGCCGAGATACATTCTAGCTTCGAGTTAAACCGAGGTGCATTCTAGCTTCGAGGTAAACCGAGATACATTTTAAGCCGAGATGCATTCTAGCTTCGAGGTAAACCGAGGTGCATTCTAGCTTCGAGGTAAACCGAGGTGCATTCTAGCTTCGAGGTAAACCGAGGTGCATTCTAGCTTCGAGGTAAAACCGAGGTGCATTCTAGCTTCGAGGTAAACCGAGATACATTTTAAGCCGAGATGCATTTTAGCTTCGAGGTAAACCGAGATGCATTTTAGCTTCGAGGTAAACCGAGGTGCATTTTAGCTTCGAGGTAAACCGAGGTGCATTCTAGCTTCGAGGTAAACTGAGGTGCATTCTAGCTTCGAGGTAAACTGAGGTGCATTCTAGCTTCGAGGTAAACCGAGGTGCATTCTAGCTTCGAGGTAAACTGAGGTGCATTCTAGCTTCGAGGTAAACCGAGATACATTTTAAGCCGAGATGCATTTTAGCTTCGAGGTAAACCGAGATGCATTTTAGCTTCGAGGTAAACCGAGGTGCATTTTAGCTTCGAGGTAAACCGAGGTGCATTCTAGCTTCGAGGTAAACCGAGGTGCATTCTAGCTTCGAGGTAAACCGAGATACATTTTAAGCTGAGATGCATTTTAGCTTCGAGGTAAACCGAGGTGCATTTTAGCTTCGAGGTAAACCGAGGTGCATTCTAGCTTCGAGGTAAACTGAGGTGCATTCTAGCTTCGAGGTAAACCGAGGTGCATTCTAGCTTCGAGGTAAACCGAGGTGCATTCTAGCTTCGAGGTAAACCGAGGTGCATTCTAGCTTCGAGGTAAACCGAGGTGCATTCTAGCTTCGAGGTAAACCGAGATACATTTTAAGCCGAGATGCATTTTAGCTTCGAGGTAAACCGAAATGCATTTTAGCTTCGAGGTAAACCGAGGTGCATTCTAGCTTCGAGGTAAACCGAGGTGCATTCTAGCTTCGAGGTAAACTGAGGTGCATTTTAGCTTCGAGGTAAACCGAGGTGCATTCTAGCTTCGAGGTAAACCGAGATATATTTTAAGCCGAGATGCATTTTAGCTTCGAGGTAAACCGAGATGCATTTTAGCTTCGAGGTAAACCGAGGTGCATTTTAGCTTCGAGGTAAACCGAGGTGCATTCTAGCTTCGAGGTAAACCGAGGTGCATTCTAGCTTCGAGGTAAACCGAGATACATTTTAAGCCGAGATGCATTTTAGCTTCGAGGTAAACCGAGATGCATTTTAGCTTCGAGGTAAACCGAGGTGCATTCTAGCTTCGAGGTAAACCGAGGTGCATTCTAGCTTCGAGGTAAACTGAGGTGCATTTTAGCTTCGAGGTAAACCGAGGTGCATTCTAGCTTCGAGGTAAACCGAGGTGCATTCTTGCTTCGAGGTAAACCGAGGTGCATTCTAGCTTCGAGGTAAACTGAGGTGCATTCTAGCTTCGAGGTAAACCGAGGTGTATTCTAGCTTCGAGGTAAACCGAGATACATTTTAAGCCGAGATGCATTTTAGCTTCGAGGTAAACCGAGATGCATTTTAGCTTCGAGGTAAACCGAGGTGCATTTTAGCTTCGAGGTAAACCGAGGTGCATTCTAGCTTCGAGGTAAACTGAGGTGCATTTTAGCTTCGAGGTAAACCGAAGTGCATTCTAGCTTCGAGGTAAACCGAGATACATTTTAAGCCGAGATGCATTTTAGCTTCGAGGTAAACCGAGATGCATTTTAGCTTCGAGGTAAACCGAGGTGCATTTTAGCTTCGAGGTAAACCGAGGTGCATTCTAGCTTCGAGGTAAACCGAGGTGCATTCTAGCTTCGAGGTAAACCGAGGTGCATTCTAGCTTCGAGGTAAACAGAGATACATTTTAAGCCGAGATGCATTTTAGCTTCGAGGTAAACCGAGATGCATTTTAGCTTCGAGGTAAACCAAGGTGCATTCTAGCTTCGAGGTAAACCGAGGTGCATTCTAGCTTCGAGGTAAAATGAGGTGCATTTTAGCTTCGAGGTAAACCGAGGTGCATTCTAGCTTCGAGGTAAACCGAGGTGCATTCTAGCTTCGAGGTAAACTGAGGTGCATTCTAGCTTCGAGGTAAACCGAGATACATTTTAAGCCGAGATGCATTTTAGCTTCGAGGTAAACCGAGATGCATTTTAGCTTCGAGGTAAACCGAGGTGCATTTTAGCTTCGAGGTAAACCGAGGTGCATTCTAGCTTCGAGGTAAACTGAGGTGCATTCTAGCTTCGAGGTAAACTGAGGTGCATTCTAGCTTCGAGGTAAACTGAGGTGCATTCTAGCTTTGAGGTAAACCGAGGTGCATTCTAGCTTTGAGGTAAACCGAGGTGCATTCTAGCTTCGAGGTAAACCGAGGTGCATTCTAGCTTCGAGGTAAACCGAGATGCATTCTAGCTTCGAGGTAAACCGAGGTGCATTCTAGCTTCGAGGTAAACCGAGATACATTTTAAGCCGAGATGCATTTTAGCTTCGAGGTAAAACGAGATGCATTTTAGCTTCGAGGTAAACCGAGGTGCATTTTAGCTTCGAGGTAAACCGAGGTGCATTCTAGCTTCGAGGTAAACCGAGGTGCATTCTAGCTTCGAGGTAAACCGAGGTGCATTCTAGCTTCGAGGTAAACCGAGGTGCATTCTAGCTTCGAGGTAAACCGAGGTGCATTCTAGCTTCGAGGTAAACCGAGGTGCATTCTAGCTTCGAGGTAAACCGAGATACATTCTAGCTTCGAGGTAAACCGAGATACATTCTAGCTTCGAGGTAAACCGAGATACATTTTAAGCCGAGATGCATTTTAGCTTCGAGGTAAACCGAGATACATTCTAGCTTCGAGGTAAACCGAGATGCATTTTAGCTTCGAGGTAAACCGAGATACATTCTAGCTTCGAGGTAAACCGAGATGCATTTTAGCTTCGAGGTAAACCGAGGTGTATTCTAGCTTCAAGGTAAATTTAAATCGAAATGTATTCCAGCTTCAAAATAAACCGAAATATATTCTAGCCTCAAGGTTAACCCAAATGTATTCTAGCTTCCAGGTAAACCCAAATGTATTCTAGTTTCAAGGTAAACCGAGATGTATTCTAGCTTCAAGGTAAGCCGAGTAATGAATAATGAGAAATTGATTGATAATAGACTAAAAATACTGTAGAACGAACAGGGGAGTTCATTTCGATAAATTGTTCATTACCGACCCATATATATATATATATATATATATATATAGAAACGGAATAAAAGAAAAAAAACATTGAATTGAAGAAGCCTAATGAAAAAACATCGATTTCTTTTCGTATTATACGTCAGAAAGTCGGCAATGGAATATTAGCAATCAATATCTCTTTGTATTATACGTTAGAAAGTTGGCTAGGAAATATTACCAATTAATTTCTCTTCGTATGATACGTTAGAAAGTCGGCAATGAAATATTACCAATTAATTTATCTTCGTATTATACGTAAGAAAGTTGGCAATGGAAGATTGCTAATCTCTCTTCGTATTATACGTTAGAAAGTTGGCAATGGAAGATTTGCCAATCTCTCTTCGTATTATACGTTAGAAAGTTGGCAATGAAAGATTACCAATCAATTTCTCTTCGTATTATACGTTAGAAAGTTGAGATTACCAACCAATTTCTTTCCGTATTATACATTAGAAAGTTGGCAATGAAAGATTACCAAACAAACACGTTCATGTTGACATAATAATCACGAACAAAAGAGGATGAAAGATGAACTCGAACGCATGTAGGCTCTCAAAACAAACCGGCGTGAGCAAGCGCGTAGATAAACACAAGATCATACGCCCAGTGATTTCTTAGGGGTTTCGCAAACAAACAAAAAGGGGGGCGGGGGCATACGCCTTCAAGACGACCTTCAAGCGTTTATGCAGGTATCATTAAACAAGTTCCGCTTATAGATTTTTTTTTCTTCCATTACTTTAATAAGGAATACTTTAAAAAAAGAATTAAATAAGATATTTACAAAAGAGTACATTTATGATAATTACTTAAATATTTAATATGATTATAAGTTAAGAACGTTTGTACAATAAAATTTATTGCATATATATTTATTAATTGATTTAATTTGTATTGAGCTGATTTATAGCTATGTAAAACAATGTAGTTCATATCAGTATTTTGTAAAGAATAATTACGTATATAATGTAAATTGTTAAGATGTAATTGTATTTTTATAATAAAAGATAAAAAAATATTATATAAGGGGAAATCTACTTTTCGAATCATGCGGTTATGGCGATTGGCTTTAATTGGTAACGTCTCTGCCTGGTGTTTGCCAGTCGGGGGTTCGAGTCCCGCTCAGACTCGTTAGTGCCATTAGTGTCTGCAGCCTTACCCTCCTTGTGAGCTCAGGTTGGTGGGTTTGCGGGAGCCTATAGGTCTATCTACTGAGTCACCAGCAGCCACTGCTTGGCCCTCCCTGGTCCTAGCTTGGGTGGAGAGGAGGCTTGGGCGCTGATCATATAATATATGGTCAGTCTCTAGGGCGTTGTCCTGATTGCTAAGGCAATGTCACTGTCCCTTGCGTCTGCCATTCATGAGCGACCTTTAAAACCTGTTAAACCTTTAAACAGTTAATGACTTGTCGTCAACAGGGAAAATAGCCCAGTGAGGAAAGGCAACGGGGAAATGAATGAACTACAAAAGAAGTAATGAAGAATGAAAATGAAATATTTTGAAACAGTACCAACATTAAGTTAGATCGTTCACATTTGGAAAAGTAAAATGATATAACAGTTAATTCGTGCAGGTTTTATTAATCTATGATTAAAATTGTGGCCAGGAAGCTGTTCACAAACAAACAAACACATATGCAAACAGGGAGTAAAACATAACCTCCTTCCAAATGCGTTGACGGAGCTAATAACAGAAGTGCTACATTTCGAAAGAGTCAAATCACTCGAAATCCCTTTTTCTCACTAAAACCTTAAAAGAAATCCATTCGTTATTGGCTAAAAACGATGACTCAGCACATGGGGTCTCCTGTAACGACGATCAGACACTTCCCGGAACAAGCTAATAATGGCAACATTGTCACTGATGTTTATGCGCCCTTGCCCTGGTGGCCTCTTTGTTTATTTCCCTTTTATGTATGCAAATAGACTCGCTTTCTGTGTTGTTCGTGGCACAGCAGAACTGTTTCGTGTGCCGGCAGGATGGTCGCTTTCGTGGAAGGATGATGGTGGTGGTGGACGCATCTTGTGGAGAGAGAGAGAGAGAGAGAGAGAGAGAGAGAGAGAGCAGAATTTGCAGGAGGACTGGAGAGAGAGAGAGAGAGAGAGAGAGAGAGAGAGAAGGCAGAATTGGCCGGAAAACTGAGAGAGAGAGAGAGAGAGAGAGAGAGAGAGAAGGCAGAATTGGCCGGAAAACTGGAGAGAGAGAGAGAGAGAGAGAGAGAGAGGGAGAGAGAGAGAGAGAGAGAGAGAGAGAGAGAGCAGAATTGGCAGGAAAACTGGAGAGAAAGAGAAAGCAGAATTGGCCGAAAACTGGAATTGGCCGAAAACTAGAGAGAGAGAGAGAGAGAGATGTAAGAGACATTTTCCATGTGTTACTAACCTGTCAAAGGTTTACAGTGTCCCCTTGCCTTTACCCTTTCATGAAGGTCTCAAGAAACCCTCCCACTCACACGGTGGTTATCAGTGACGTGATGACAGTCCTCCCCTTCCTCTGACGTCAGTAGCATGGTCAATCCATCGTTGCCATTAAAACGTGTCAGAGGTCCCTTGACCTTTGGTAACATTGGCAACATTGTGCAATGCTCCAAACGTCCACTTTTGGTAAAATAGCGATAAATCTAATGCCTCGGTGTAGCAAACGATTGATTTTTCATTTTGATAATGGTTACTTTTCTTCATGTAAGCAGCTCTTGTAGGAAAAGGGAACCCCAAAATCAAATCATTGTTCTTTAGTCATGGGTAGTGCCTTTCTTCGTGTAAACAGCTCTTCTAGGAGAAGGACACCCCAAAATCAAACCGTTGTTTTCTAGTTTTGGGTAGTGCCTTTCTTCGTGTAAACAGCTCTTCTAGGAGAAGGACACCCCAAAATCAAACCGTTGTTTTCTAGTTTTGGGTAGTGCCTTTCTTCGTGTAAACAGCTCTTCTAGGAGAAGGACACCCCAAAATCAAACCGTTGTTTTCTAGTTTTGGGTAGTGCCTTTCTTCGTGTAAACAGCTCTTCTAGGAGAAGGACACCCCAAAATCAAACCGTTGTTCTCTAGTTTTGGGTAGTGGTTTTCTTCATGTAAACAGCTCTTCTAGGAGAAGGACACACCCAAATCAAACCATTGTTCTCTAGTTTTGGGTAGTGACTTTTTTCATGTAAGCAGCTCTTCTAGGAGAAGGACACCCCAAAATCAAACCATTGTTCTCTAGTTTTGTGTAGTGGCTTTTTTCATGTAAACAGCTCTTCTAGGAGAAGGACACACCCAAATCAAACCATTGTTCTCTAGTTTTGGGTAGTGACTTTTTTCATGTAAACAGCTCTTCTAGGAGAAGGACACACCCAAATCAAACCATTGTTCTCTAGTTTTGGGTAGTGGCTTTTTTCATGTAAACAGCTCTTCTGGGAGAAGGACACACCCCAAAAAAAACCATTGTTCTCTAGTTTTGGGTAGTGCCTTTTTTCATGTAAGCAGCTCTTCTAGGAGAAGGACACCCCATGATCAAACCATTGTTCTCTAGTCTTGGGTAGTGCCTTTCTTCATGTAAACAGCTCTTCTAGGAGAAGGACACACCCAAATCAAACCATTGTTCTCTAGTTTTGGGTAGTGGCTTTTTTCATGTAAACAGCTCTTCTGGGAGAAGGACACACCCAAATCAAACCATTGTTCTCTAGTTTTGGGTAGTGGCTTTTTTCATGTAAACAGCTCTTCTGGGAGAAGGACACACCCAAAAAAAACCATTGTTCTCTAGTTTTGGGTAGTGCCTTTTTTCATGTAAGCAGCTCTTCTAGGAGAAGGACACCCCATAATCAAATCATTGTTCTTTAGTCTTGGGTAGTGCCTTTCTTCATGTAAAGAGCTCTTCTAGGAGAAGGACACCCCAAGATCAAATCATTGTTCTCTAGTCTTGGGTAGTGCCTTTCTTCATGTAAAGAGCTCTTCTAGGAGAAGGACACCCCATAATCAAATCATTGTTCTCTAGTCTTGGGTAGTGCCTTTCTTCATGTAAAGAGCTCTTCTAGGAGAAGGACACCCCATAATCAAATCATTGTTCTTTAGTCTTGGGTAGTGCCTTTCTTCATGTAAAGAGCTCTTCTAGGAGAAGGACACCCCAAAATCAAGGGTAGTGCCATAGCTGCTGTACCATGGTCTTTCGCTGTCTTGGGTTAGAGATCTCTTGCTTGAGGGTACGTTTAGGCACTCTGTTCTATCTATTTCCTTATTTCCTTTCCTTACTGGGCCGCTCTTCTCCATGTAAGCAGCTCTTCTAGGAGAAGGACACCCCCAAATCTAACCATTGTTCTCTAGTCCTGGGTAGTGCCATAGCCTTGTACCATGGTTTTTCGCTGTCTTGGGTTAGAGTTCTCTTACTTGAGAGTACATTTAGGTGCTCTGTTACATCTACTTCCTTATTTCCTTTCCTTACTGGGCTATTTTCTCTCTTGAGGGCCTAGGGCTTATAACATTTTGCTTTTCCCATTAGGGCTGTAGACAATAATAATAATAATAATAATAATAATAATAATAATAATAATAATAATAATAATGATATTGAGTATTTTTCACGTCGTCTCCATAGACACAAGAAAATGTAAATCCGGATCTAGAATCCTGCTCCAAAATTTAGTGGTGTCGTTCATGGCCTAAGGCCTATCTTCGTTAAAAAATTCATCAAAATTCATGAAGTAGTTATGATGTAATTCTGTCCACAGACACACAAATAAATAAACCGACTAGATCGCAATACCTCGTTGGCAGAGATGGTGATAATAATTATTTGATAAGATATTATTAAAATGATTTAAAATTATTATTAACGTTATCAAAAGTATTGTTATGATTACCTCCGTCAACGAAGTTGGAAGGAGGTTATGTTTTCGCCTCTGTTTGTATGCTTATTTATTTTTTTGCGAACAGCTTCCTGGCCACAATTTTAATCATGGAGTAATGAAACTTACAGGGATTAACTGTTGTGTAAAAAGCTGGATATAACTAAAATTTGGAAGGTGAATGTCAAAGGTCAAGTTCACAGTCAAGCAAAATGTTCAATTCACGTAATCAGATATAAGTTTGGACATCGTTGCCATGGTCTTGAAACTTGGTTCATATTTAAGTGTATGAGAATCCACGCCATACATTTTAAAGTCGAAGGTCAAGGTCGAGTCCAAGGTCGAGGAAAAGGTTAAATTCCGGCCATCAACCACACGGCCACAGTTTTAATCGTAAAGTAATGAAACTTGCAGTCATTTTAAACTATCATATAAAGAACTGGGAATGATTAAATTTTGGAAGGTCAAAGGTCAAGGAGGATTGGACTCTACGAGTGCTTCATCCTAGTTATTATAAAGATTATAAAGAACTGGAAATGATTAAATTTTGGAAGGTCAAAGGTCAAGGAGGTTTGCACTCTACGAGTGCTTCATCCTAGTTATTATAAAGATTATAAAGAACTGGAAATGATTAAATTTTGGAAGGTCAAAGGTCAAGGAGGTTTGCAATCTACGAGTGCTTCAGTCTAGTTATTATAAAGATTTATTTTTCAACCATGGTAAAATTTATCATCTTTAAGACGAGCAGAAGAAGTGGTTGTGACCTATTTATTGAGGTCAACGCTCGACAAGTCAATGGCTCAAGGGTTTCAGGGGATTTCGACAAAGGCTTGACGGTAAGTCTTAGAAAAAAAAAAAGACTGAAGGGGAGAGGAAGGGATTAATGTGGAGGATGAAAATAAGAAAAAAAATAAAATCGAGTCTGCAGATTTATCACTTGATTAGAAATTGATTTTTGAAACGTCGTCCCAGAATCATACAATCGTTTTTAAAGGTTTAAAGGCCGCTCATGAATGACAGAGGCAAGGAACAGTGACAGGAATTAGAAATTGATTTTTGAAATGACTTTCGTCCCAGAATCATACAATCCTTTTGAAAGGTTTAAAGGCCGCTCATGGATAGCAGAGGCAAGGGACAGTGACATTGCCTTATCAAGCAGGACAATGCCCTAGAGACTGACCATATATACATATGATTAGCGCCCAAGCCTCTTTTCCGCCCAAGCTAGCACCAAGGAGGGCCAGTCAATGGCTGCTGATGACTCAGCATATAGACATATAGGCTCCCCTAAACCCTCCCCCCCCCCATCCTTAGTTTTCAAGGATGGTGAGGTTGCAGCGACCAAAGGGAACTAACGAGTTTGAGCGGGACTCGAACCCCAGTCAGGGACGTTACCGCATCGGCCACCATAACCTTTACCAAAATATTAAACTTTTAAACCAGTTTTGTAGGCATAGTGGTAACGCGTTCGCCTAGCATTCCCATGGCAGTAGATCGATCCCCGCCCAGGACTGTGAGTTTAAGCTGTTTACTGGGGAGGCCACTGCTGTGGTTGGGCACCACAGCGGGAGGTTGGGTTTGCCCGGCTGACGTTCTGGTGAGTACCTATTCTGATGGAACTGGAACTGAAACCAGACAACTTTCACTTTTAACTTTATGTACTAACTAGAAGGAATTTTTACCGTTCACTTTTTGAAAAGGTTAATCTACAGGTATTGTCATGTGTTATGCATGAAAGGGGGATGTATTTCATAAGGAATGGAGAGTTAATGTATATACAGTGCATACGCAAACACACACACATTATATAAATGATAATTATATATGTATATATATATATGTATATATATATATATATATATATGTGTGTGTGTGTGTGTGTGTTTGCGTGTGTGTGTACATATAGTAATAATAATAATAATAATAATAATAATAATAATAATAATAATAATAATAATAATAACGATAATATTAATAATGATATATATATATATATATATATATATGAATTTTTATGATGATAATGATAATAATAGTAATGATATATATATATATATATATATATGTATATATGAATTTTTATGCGCGTGTAAGCATATCTATCTAAATATTTAGCCGTCATTTTTGAAGAGTCGCTTTCACTAGTTATAATAATAATAATAATAATAATAATAATAATAATTATAATAATAATAATAATTATAATAATAATAATAATAATCGTGCTGTGGAGTGATCACACATTAATATGCAGTCTTGTTTGATGCTTCAAACACTCAAACAGCTTAAACATTGATGAGTCTTGAGTGGGGGGGGGGGGGTAGGGGGGGTCTGTCTCTTGAAAAAAAAAAAAGGGCTCCCGAAAAGGAGTAGTTTTGAATACATCGATAGGAAATGGTGATGGCTATAATTTGCTTTTTGTTTTTACTGACTTAGTTGTGTACGTGGATAGGACGTGATAATTTAGAAAGTAAATTTCAGATTTCCAAGAAAGGTTTTGTAGTGTATAATTATCTCTGCCAAGGAATATGGATAGAGGTAATGTTTTACCCCCTGTGTGTTTAAGTTTTGTTCATAATTATTGAAATGCATTGTATAATTACCTTCGCCTATGTAATTGGAAGGAGGTTATGTTTTACCCCGTTTGTGTGTTTGTGAACAGCTTCCTGGCCACAGTTTTAATCGTAGAGTAATGGAACTTGCAGGGATTAACTTAGATAAAAATCTGGAAATTATTAAGTTTTGGAAGGTCAAGGCCAAAGGTCAAGGTCAAGGTCACGGTCAAGAAATAGGTCCAATTCACGTAATTAGCCATGAGTTTGGACATACACAGAGATTTCAAACTTGATTCATATATGAGTGTATGAAAATCCACGCCAGTCAATACATGTTAAGGTCAAAGGTCAAGGTTTAGCAAAAGTTCGAGAAATAAGTTGCCGTCGCGGAGGTCTGCCCTCTACTGAGTGTACCTCTATTTTTTTTAATGAGATTGTGTTTCTGGGCACCCATACTAGGTTGGTTCGCTTTGAGAGGTCAGGCTATCGTCTCCCACCATCACCAATCCGCAGATGCTAGAGTGGTGATGAAACCTGGCCAAAATCCAGACATGAGTAAGGACATGTCCGAGGCCTTTGTCCTGCAATGGATTACAAACGGCTGCATTTGTTGTTGTTATTATTGTTGTTGTTGTTGTCACAGAATTCGTTATTTTATGAATCGAGTATTTTAGGTTCATCATTATTATTATTATTATTATAATTATTATTACTATTATTATTATTATTATTATTATTATCATTATTATTATTATTGTTATTATTATTATTATATTTATTATTATTATTATTATTATTATTATTATTATTATTATTGTCATTGTTATTTTTATTATTGTCATTATTTTTATTATTATTGCTATTATGATTTTATTATTATTATTATTATTGTTGTTATTATTTTCATTATTATTATTATTATTATTATTATTATTATTTTCATTATTTTTATTATTATTATTATTATTATTGTTATTATTATTTTCATCATTATTATTATTATTATTATTATTATTATTATTATTTTCATTATTTTTATTATTATTATTATTATTATTTTTATTATTATCATCGTCTAGATAACTGATATCAGTCCTTCAGGTAAATGTGATATGTAATATCAAAGATGTAGTCTCATTATTATATGTCAGATGCAGATTTTCCTTCCATGAGGATGTTGGCCCGTTATGAATAATGTAGCGTTATTAATATTATTATTATTATTATTGTTATTATTATTATTATTATTATTATTACCTCCGCCAACGCGGTTATGTTTTCGCCCCTGTTGGTGTTTATTATTATTATTATTATTGTTATTATTATTATTATTATTATTATTATTATTATTATTATTATTATTATTATTATTATTATTACCTCCGCCAACATAGGTGGAAGGAGGCTATGTTTCCACCTTTTTTGTATCTATTATCATTATTATTATTATTATTATTATTATTATGTTAGTTTAAGTATAGATGAATCTTTTTTGGAAAATTCCATGTTCCATTTATGGATATATTAAAACACACCAAAGGATAATCAAAACTCCGAGATCTAGTCAGGTATAATTGTCATGAAGTTAATAAGTACTTCTTTAGAACAAGGAGTAAACATCCCTGACCTGGTGAACGCCAGACTGGGGTTCGAGTCCCGCTCAAAACCTATTAGTTCTTTGGTCTCTGCAACTTCAATATCTTCGTAAGCTAAAGATGGTGGGTTCGGGGGAGTCTATAGGTCTATATGCTGAGTCATTAGCAGCCATTGCCTGGCTCTCCTTGGTCCTAGCTTGGGTGGAGGGAGGCTTGAATGCTGATTCCTATGTTTATATGTTCAGTCTCTCTAGGGCATTGTCCTGCTTGGTAAGGATGGGGTTGCTTGTTGAGCCTATAGGTCTATCTGCTGAGTCTTCAGACAGCCATTCCCTGGTCCTCCTTGGTCCTAGCTTGGGTGGAGGGAGGCTTGAATTCTGATCCTATGTATATATGGTCAGTCTCTAAGGCATTGTCCTGCTTGGTAAGGATGGGGTTGCTTGTGAGCCTATAGGTCTATCTGCTGAGTCATCAGCAGCCATTCCCTGGTCATCCTTGGTCCTAGCTTGGGTAGAGAAGGGGATTGAACGCTCATTATATGTATATATGGTCAGTCTCTAAGGCATTCGTCCTACTCAATAGGGCAGTATCATTGTCCCTTGCCTTCAAAATGTTTTCTGTTATATACTCTCAATACACTACAACAATAATAATGATATACAGATTGAGTTCTATGCTAAGTTGTTATCATGGAACACTCTCTCTCTCTCTCTCTCCTCTCTCTCTCTCTCTCTCTCTCTCTCTCTCGTCTTTACCTGAAGAGCCACTTTAATTAACTAAACTAACAAAGAGGGTCCAGATTGCGTACTGCTACTAGGTCAGATAGTTCACGTCCTGGGGGAAACAGGTAAGAAGAAGAAGAAGAAGGAGAGAAAGATGGGGGGGGGGAGCGGCAAAGGACCCACCTTATAATACTAATGGTCCTCATGCAATGTCCCAAACATAGGAGTTGGGGGAGGGTTCTTAAACCTACTGCAATCTTCTTCCCTTTGGCTTAGTTCTGCAGTTTTTGTGTGCCGTTGAAGAGAGCATAGCTGAGCTATTAGGTAATGTTGCTGTTGTTGTTGTTGTCCTTGTTTGTTGTTTATGCCGCCCCGCCATGAAGTTGGGAGGAGGTTACGCTTTCGCCCACCCCCCCTTTTTTTTTATTTATATTTTTTTTTTGTGAACAACTTCCTGGCCATAATGTTACTCATAGAGTAGTTAAACCTTTAGGGATTAATTGTTATGTTGAGACTTGAAAGTGATTCAATTTTGTAGAATCCTTGGTCAAAAGGTTAAGGTCAAGGTCCCTGTTTGTTTGTGAACTACTCCCTGGCACAATTTTACTCATACAGTAGTGAAACTTTCAGGGATTAATTTCTATGTTAAAACGTGGAATGGATTCGATCTTGAAAATCCTAGGTCAAAGGTCATGGTCAAGGTCGAGTAAAAGGTCCAAACTGATTAACCCTAACCTTAAGTCCAAGTTCGCGCACATGGTTGTCACACAGACTTCAAATACGCCTACTCTCTCTAAATTGATTCTGGGAAAGGCAAGCTGGTTTCGAAAAATAACCTGCAGTGGTGGAGGTTTGCATCTCAGAGTGTTTTTCTATTTTCTTCTGTGTTTATTTTACTTACGATAAATTAATGATAAAGATATTCAGGTCTCTCCCCTGGCTCTTGATTCACATTGTAAGCTATTGAAATTTCATAGGTCAACTTCAAAGTTTATTATTATTATTATTATTATTATTATTATTATTATTAAATGCTAAGCCACAACCCTAGTTGGAAAAGCAGGATGCTATAAGCCCAGGGGCCCCAACAGGTGAAAATAGCCCAGTGAGGAATGGAAATAAAGAAAAATTAAATATTTTAAGTATAGTAACAACATTAAAATAAATATTTCCTATAAAAACTATAAAAACTTTAACAAAACAAGAGGAAGAGAAACTAGATGGAAGTGTGCCCGAGTATACCCTCAAGCAAGAGAACTCTAACCCAAGAGAGTGGAAGGCTTTGATTGTCTGTTCAATTTTGCTTTGGAGGAATTGTGTTTCAGGGTTGTGATGGCCGATGGTATAACGTCTCTGACTGGTGAATGCCCGACCTGGGTTTTATTCCCGCTCAAACTCGTTCCTCCTTTAGGTTTCTGCAATCTCACCATCCTTGTGACCTAAGGATGAGGGGGTTGGAGAAGCCTATAGTATAGGTCAATCTGCTGAATCATCAGCATCCGTTGCCTGGCCCTCCTTGGTCCTAGCTTGGGCGGAGAGGGGGCTTGGGAGCTGATCATATGTATATATGGTCTGTCTCTAGGGTATTGTCCTGCTTGATAGGGCAATGTTACTGTCTCTTGCTTCTGCCATTCATGAGTGGCCTCTAAACCTTTAAGTGATACTATCAAATGCAATGATTTATATTGTAGCCATAATCTCTCTCTCTCTCTCTCTCTCTCTCTCTCTCTCTCTCTCTCTCTCTCTCAATTTTCCTCATCCCTTTGCCCTACCAACTTTTTTATCAGCATGCCAATATTTGGCTCTTTGATCTAGATTGAGACTAATACTTCAACGGGACCCTCTCCACGAACCCTCCTCTCTTATCCGACTCCCCCCCCCCCACCCAACACAGCCACGCACTCGACCCTCAACCATCCCCAGTCCCCCATCTCTCTCTCTCTCTCTCTCTCTCTCTCTCTCTCTCTCTCTCTAGAGCGATGGATGATAAATGGTGAAGTAGAAACGCAGACATAATTTTTTCTAACCCTTTTCTTACGTAAGTTATAAAACTATCTTTATTTTTGTAAATATTTTAAGACACCCCCCCTCCTCTCTCTCTCTCTCTCTCTCTCTCTCTCTCTCTGCAAATAACTTATACTCTTATGTAGCAGAATAACCATTTTATAATGGAATAAAGATTTGACTTATTGACAGACTCTCTCTCTCTCTCTCTCTCTCTCTCTCTCTCTCTCTCTCTCTAAGATCCTTCATATCTAGATTTTGATTTGTGAGTCAGAATTTATCTGGGGGAAATATATTAGATTTATCCGAATCATCTTGAAATGTCGATCAGTGATGTTCAATGGAATTGTGATGGGCTGAGAGAAGGTTGTGACTCGAAGGCAGGTTGAAAGACAACTGAGTAAATTTATTATTGAACACTCTCCTTTATATACAAAAGAAGAAATTTCATGTTTAAAAAACAAACACTGTTAAAGAGGAAAAAAGCAGACATGTTTAATCTGGTTCATTTTATTATTGAACTCTCTCCTTTATATACAAAAGCTCAAATCAACAAGAAATTTCAAGTTTAAAAAACAAACACTGTTACAGAGGAAAA
>NC_090731.1:4331516-4344016 GCF_036898095.1 Palaemon carinicauda
CGTATGGACATTAAAAAAAATCTATTTTTTTCCAGACGTCCTTGAAGGCATTTCTCAACTTTCAAAAGCAGCTTTAGGCTTTCAAGAGGAAACTGGCAACCGCTCTCCGTCTTGTGATGTGCCATTTCTCAGCCATTAAACCCTCAGCCAACACGATTCGGAAACACCCCCCCCCCCCAAAAAAAAAAAAAAAAAAAAAAGCCACCTTCGGCAGAAGCAGTCACCCGATCATCTTTAAGGGCGTTTCAGTGGTCTCGCCGAGTGATTCAAGAAAAATAACTTTGGCCTCCTGCAAAAAACAACTTTGGACTCCTGCAAAAATAACTTTGGATTCCTCCAAAAGCAACTTTGGGCTGCTGCAAAAATAACTTTGGACTCCTGCAAAAATAACTTGGACTCCTGCAAAAATAGCTTGGACTCTTGCAAAAACAACTTTGGACTGCTGCAAAAATAACTTTGGACTCCTGCAAAAACAACTTTGGATTCCTCCAAAAGCAACTTTGGACTGCTGCAAAAATAACTTTGGACTCCTGCAAAAATAACTTGGACTCCTGCAAAAATAGCTTTGGACTGCTGCAAAAATAGCTTGGACTCCTGCAAAAACAACTTTGGACTGCTGCAAAAATAACTTTGGACTCCTGCAAAAACAACTTTGGATTCCTCCAAAAGCAACTTTGGGCTGCTGCAAAAATAACTTTGGACTCCTGCAAAAATAACTTGGGACTCCAGCAAAAATAGCTTTGGACTGCTGCAAAAATAGCTTGGACTCCTGCAAAAACAACTTTGGACTGCTGCAAAAATAACTTTGGACTCCTGCAAAAACAACTTTGGATTCCTCCAAAAGCAACTTTGGACTGCTGCAAAAATAACTTTGGACTCCTGGAAAAATAACTTGGACTCCTGCAAAAATAGCTTTGGACTCCTGCAAAAATAACTTTGGACTCCTGCAAAAACAACTTTGGATTCCTCCAAAAGCAACTTTGGACTGCTGCAAAAATAACTTTGGACTCCTGCAAAAATAGCTTTGGACTCCTGCAAAAACAACTTTGGACTCCTGCAAAAACAACTTTGGATTCCTCCAAAAGCAACTTTGGACTGCTGCAAAAATAACTTTGGACTCCTGCAAAAATAACTTGGACTCCTGCAAAAACAACTTTGGACTCCTAAAAAAATAACTCTGACTCCTGCAAAAATAACTTGGATTCCTGCAAAAACAAACTTTGGACTCCTAAAAAACTAACTCTGACTCCTGCAAAAATAACTTGGACTCCTGCAAAAACAACTTTGGACTCCTAAAAAAATAACCTGGACTCCTGCAAAAATAACTTTGGACTCCTGCAAAAATAACTTTGGACTCCTGCAAAAATAACTTTGGACTCCTGCAAAAATAACTTGGACTTCTGCAAATATAGCTTTGGACTCCTGCAAAAATAACTTGCACTCCTGCAAAAACAACTTTGGACTCCTAAAAAAATAACTTGGACTCCTGCAAAAATAACTTTGAATTCCTCCAAAAGCAACTTTGGACTCCTGCAAAAATAACTTAGACTCATGCAAAAATAACTTGGACTCAAACAAAAATAACTTGGACTCAAACAAAAATACCTTTGGATTCCTGCAAAAATAACTTTGGACTCCTGCAAGAAATAACTTTGTATTTCTGCAAAAATAACTTTGGACTCCTGCAAAAAGTAAATTTGGACTCCTACAAAAATAATTTAGCAATCCTGCAAAAGTAACAGTGGACTCCTGCAAAAATAACTTTTGGCTTTGCAAATATAACCATTGACTCCTGCAAAAATAACTTTGGATTCCTGCACACGATTTCTTGATACCATCTCTCTAGATATCTTGTGACACGTCCTAATATTCTACAGGGATTTCTTTGGTTATAGTTTACATATGAAATATCTAGATTAATGTTAGTTTTTTGAAATATCAAATTTTAATTATTCATAATTCTCTTATAGTTTATTTCCTTATTTCCTTTCCTCACATGGTTATTTTTCCCTGTCGAAGTCCTTCGGCTTATAGCATCTTTCTTTTCCAACTAGGGTTGTTGCTAAACTAATAATAATAATAATAATAATAATAATAATAATAATAATAATAATAATAAGCAGTCCTACAACCATATCTAGACAGGACATTGAAGACAAAGAAAAGTTTATTACAAACTCGTGGGGAATAATAGAAAATGAAACTTGGTACACAAAAAGACTAAGAGCTATATGCAAAGAGAATAAAAATAACAACGAGGGGAATAATAACAGAATTTACTTATCCACGCTATTGTCTAAATACTTTTAACAATCTCTTGACTTGTCAAATCACATACTATGGCCAACTTCACTTTTGCTTGATTATTAATTCTTTAAACTCTACCAAACAAAATGGATGTTGAAAATTTTATAACGAAAGACGAAAGAATACGAGAAACTAATCTGTGAAACACACTCGAGAGCTAAACGAAACAGATAGAAAATGAAAAGAAATGAAATGGAAAGAAACCGAATGTAGGAAGAGATAAGAGTCAATATTAGCTTGGAAAACAATGGATGTCTTTGAATAAGAAACTGAGAAAGGGAAAAGGGAGACAGTAAAACTGCTAAAAGAACATCAACAGATTGATCATATGAGAGAGAGAGAGAGAGAGAGAGAGAGAGAGAGAGAGAGAGAGACTGGTTGATTTAGAATTCTCTGGTATCCAGAGAGAGAGAGAGAGAGAGAGAGAGAGAGAGAGAGAGGAGAGAGAGAGAGAGAGAGAGAGAGAGAGAGAGAGACTGGTTGATTTAGAATTCTCTGGTATCCAGAGAGAGAGAGAGAGAGAGAGAGAGAGAGAGAGAGAGAGAGAGAGAGAGACTGGTTGATTTAGAATTCTCTGGCATCCAGAGAGAGAGAGAGAGAGAGAGAGAGGAGAGAGATGAGAGAGAAGAGAGAGAGAGAGAGAGAGAGACTGGTTGATTTAGAATTCTCTGGCATCCAGAGAGAGAGAGAGAGAGAGAGAGAGAGAGAGAGAGAGAGAGAGAGACTGGTTGATTTAAAATTCTCTGGCATCCAGAGAGAGAGAGAGAGAGAGAGAGAGAGAGAGAGAGAGAGAGAGAGAGAGAGAGAGACTGGTTGATTTAGAATTCTCTGGCATCCAGAGAGAGAGAGAGAGAGAGAGAGAGAGAGAGAGAGAGAATTTGCAATTGAAAGGAACAAGAATTTCTTCAAATGGAAACTCCGACGTATAATTCGGAAACTGTAGAAAGTAAAAATACGACTTTGGAGAAACCAGGCGACATTACAATGGGAAGTAATGAGGGAAAATCATGCAATAAAACTAAATATTTGACAGAAAATGCGGAGCGAGGGACCCCCCCCCCCCCAAAAAAAAGGGGGGCGGGAAGAAAGGGGGGGGGGGTTTGGCTGGGAAAAGACCGTAACCTTCCGGGAGGAAATATTTGCGTAAGAAGGAACAATGAATACTAATGAAATACTGCAGGGAGGGACCGCTTCCGGAGGAATTATAATTACAAATAAACTATCAAATAAAGGCAATATATTTCCCTTATGCGAAGGGCAACTGGTAGGCAAGGTGATTGCCTCTACAAATATAGAGGAAAATAGGCAAGGAAGAAAATACCAAAATTTGTAAACAAAGAAACAGTTGTGGTGGCCTGAGTTGTAACGTCCCTGACTGGTCATCGAGTCCCGTTCAAACTCGTTAGTTCCTTTGGTCGTTGCAACTTTACCATCTTGTGAGTTTGGGGAAGCCTATAGGTCTATCTGCAGAGGCATCAGCAGCCATTACCTGGCCCTCCTTGGTCCTAGCTTGGGTGGGGAGGGAGGCGTGGGAAAAAGGGCAAAAACCCTTTTTTACGAACCTTGCAAAGGTCGGCGTTCTCCCTTATTCAGCGGAACAAAGGCTTAATAAGAATGTTTTCCCTTCCCTAGGTAAAAAACACTAATGTCTGACATTCAACCTAAACATAGTTTCCTTATCTTAAAGACTTGATCTTGAATCACTAAAGGCCAAATATGGGTGTTTGGGCGCGCTAAACTTAAGGAAATAATGAAGAAAAAAGCATTGAGGAGCGGCTGTGTATACACACACAAACACGAGAGAGAGAGAGAGAGAGAGAGAGAGAGAGAGAGAGAGAGAGAGAGAGAGAGATAGATTTGTATTAAAAAAAGAAACATATGTATAAGGAGGCCTTTTCTGGATTTGAAAAGGAGAGAGAGAGAGAGAGAGAGAGAGAGAGAGAGAGAGAGAGAGAGAGAGAGAGAGAGAGAGAGAGAGAGAGATAGATTTGTATCAGAAAATAAGAGAAACAGATAGGTATAAGGAGGCCTCATCTGGATTCGAAAGAGAGAGAGAGAGAGAGAGAGAGAGAGAGAGAGAGAGAGAGAGAGAGAGAGAGAGAGATATTTATCAAAAAATAAGAGAAACAGATAGGTATAAGGAGGCCTTTTCTGGATTTGAAAAGGAGAGAGAGAGGAGAGAGAGAGAGAGAGAGAGAGAGAGAGAGAGAGAGAGAGAGAGAGACCCTTGTATATAAATAAGACCCTTGCCTCCGTGAGAAACACCAGCATGTAAAAAATAATGTTCACTTCAAACATGCAACTTTAATGCGTACTATTACGCTGCAACGACTTGCTTGCATATCCCACTTGGTACTACACTGCTGCAATGCTCCACACAAACTCGAAATGCTCCACACAAACTCAAAATGCTCCACACAAACTCGAAATGCTCCACACAAACTCAAAATGCTCCACACAAACTCGAAATGCTCCACACAAACTCAAAATGCTCCACACAAACTCAAAATGCTCCACACATACTCGAAATGCTCCACACAAACTCGAAATGCTCCACACAAACTCGAAATGCTCCACACAAACTCAAAATGCTCCACACATACTCGAAATGCTCCACACAAACTCAAAATGCTCCACACAAACTCGAAATGCTCCACACAAACTCGAGTAAATATTTTATTTTAATGTTGTTTATGTACTTAAAATATTCTATTTTTCCTTGTTTCCTTTCCTCACTGGGTTACTTTCCCTATTGGAACCCCTGGCTTATAGCATATCCCGCTTTTCCAACTAGGGTTGTATCTTAGCAAGTAATAATAACAACAACAACAGCAACAACAACAACAACAACAACAACAACAACAATAATAATAATAATAATGATAATAATAATAATAATAAAAGAGAGAGGGAGAGAATAGTTTATTTTAACTGTTTTTCCTTCCTGCAATTTTAGCAATTTTCTATTTATTCCCGTGGAGACCGATAAAGAAATCAAAATTCTTTATTCATCATATTCATCATCATCATCATCATCATCAACATCTCCTACGCCTATTATTATTATTATTATCATTATTATTATTATTATTAAGCTACAACCCTAGTTTGAAAAGCAAGATGCTATAAGGCCAGGGGCTCCAACAGGGAAAATAGCCCAGTGAGGAAAGGAAAAATGGAAAAAGTGTATCTTAAGAAGAGTAACATTAAAATAAATATCTTCTATATAAACTATAAAAACTTCAACAAAACAAGATGAAGAGAAATAAGATAGAATAGTGTACCTGAGTGTTACCCTCAAGCAAGAGAACTCTAACCCAAGAAAGTGGAAGACCATGGTACAGAGGCTACGGCACTACGCAAAAGGGCCAGTGTTAGATTTATTATTAATAAAGATTAATTATATAATGATTTCTACCCATCTTACCTCAATCACTTTGGATTTGAGATGTATTATTCCTGACGTGTCAAGCGATAGAGAATTTCAATTTGTCAACGTTTTATGTAGGATTTGAATTTAAATTTGAGGATGTTTTTATAGGAATTAAATTTGGCTACGTTCCTATGGATTAAAATTTGTCTATGATTTCAAAGGATTTTAATTTGCCAATGTTTTTATAGGATTTCGATTTGTTAATATTTTTGTAGGATTTTAAATTGTAAACGTTTTTGTAGGATTCCAATTTGCCGACTTTTATAGGATTTTGATTTGTCAATAATTTTAAAGGATCTAAATTTGTCAACGTGATTATAGGATTTCAATTTGCCAACGTTTTCATAGTATTTCAATTTGTCAAAGTTGTTATGGGATTCATATTTGTCAACGTTTCCATTGGATTTCAAGTTAAGTTTTTTTTTTATTTTTTTTTTATCTAAGAAAAATACTCTATAGATGAAAGCTGAAACCTTCCATTTGGCAACAACATTTCTCAAGAACTATTTACAGTCACGTAATAAAAGTCGTGAAGATCTGGCTTAATTAACTCGAGTCGACTTTCCCCTGTCTACGGAAAGAACCAGAAGATCTTCCAGTCGAAAGAGAGAAAGGAAAAGATTATACTGAAAGAAATATGGAGAGAAAATTCCAAGAATCACGGTACATAAAATGGGATTAGAAAGAACAGAGTTACCTTTACTTCTATCACAAGTTTCGACATATTACTCATAGGTATGTAGAATCTTTGGTATGAAGATGAACAGAGAGAGAGAGAGAGAGAGAGAGAGAGAGAGAGAGAGAGAGATAACGCTGACATTAGCCTTTAGGGAATGGATGGATGTATGAAATTTGAGAGAGAGAGAGAGAGAGAGAGAGAGAGAGAGAGAGAGAGAGAGAGAGAGAGAGAGAGAGAGAGAGAGAAATATGCTGACTTTAGCCTTTTGGGAATGGATGGATGTATGAAATTTGGGAAAGAGAGAGAGAGAGAGAGAGAGAGAGAGAGAGAGAGAGAGAGAGAGAGAGAGAGAGAGAGAGAGAGAGAGAGAGAGAGAGAGAGGCCATTCAGCGACAAGATACAAAGTTGGGGATGAAAATGTTAAAGTAGAAAAGCACCCTAAGACTGCAGACCTCCGCCACGGCAGCATACTTTTTCGACCCTTTGCTCGACCTTGACCTCGGCCTTTGACCTACGACTTTCAAAATTGAATCACTTCCACAATACAATTATTATTACTAGCCAAGCTACAAGCCTAGTTGGAAAAGCAAGATGCTATAAGCCCAAGGGCTCCAATAGGGAAAAATAGCCCAGTGAGGAAAGGAAAAACGGAAATAAATAAATGATGAGAATAAATTAACAGTAAATCATTCTAAAAACATCTCAACATAACAAATAAATCATCCTATTATTGTTATTATTGTTAATTACTAATCTACAACCCTAGTCGGGGAGGCAGAATGCTATAAGCCCGAGGGCTCCAACGGGAAAATAGCCCAGTGAGAAAAGGAAGTACGGAAACTACAAGAAAAGTAATTAAGCGCTAATATAGAATATTTTAAGAGCAGTATCAGCATTAAAATAATTATTTCATGTATAAACTATAAAAAACTTAAAAAAAAAAAAAAAAAACCTATGAGGATATCACAATTTTCTCAACTGAGTCGTGATAAAATTTTTTATTAAAACAGAAATAATAACATTTCAGGGATATGACTTCATTAGAAAATTTTCAAGTTATAAATGACTTAGCCTTAAAAACAATATTCTTCTTCTTTCAGGGTTGTGGTAACGTCCCTGACTGGTGATCGCCAGACTGGGGTTTGAACTCGTTGGTTCCTTTGGTCGCTGCAACCTCACTATCCTTGTGAGCCAAGGATGTGGGGTTCAGGGGAGCCTATAGATCTGCTGAGTCATCAGCAGCCATTGCCTGGCCCTCCTTGGTCCTAATGGAGAGGGGTTTTGGGTGCTGATCATATGATATATGGTCTGTCTTTAGGGTTTTGTCCTGCTTGATAGGGCAATGTCAATCTCCCTTGTCTCATTAGCGACCTTTAAACCTTTAAACCTACATTAAAGGGTCGGTTGCCTCCTCCGCCCTCTCTAATGCCTTCTACTAAAGCTATCTTATCCCACCAGGATTTCTTATCCAACCCAGAAAATCTATAGCGTATGTAATTTCAAGTGCAAGTTAGGTTAAGCATTCTCCAAAATTCTATCTCTCTGTACAATACAGTGAAAATTCTGATAATGTTTTTTAAAATATTTTATCTTAATTTTTCATTGCTTCTTATACTGTTTATTTACTTTCTTGTTTCCTTTCCTCACTGGGCTACTTTCCCCTGTTGGAGCCCTTGGGCTTATAGCATCCTGGTTTTCCAACTAGGGTTGTAGCTTGGCTTGTAATAATAATAATACTGATGGAGAAGAAAAGATCACCATCGCAGATAAATAAAATCTTCAAAAAAATACGTATCCAACAAACAGGGAAAAATTTAATTATCAAACATTTTTTCTACAAAATAATAATTGAATTCAATAATAGATTCTATTAAATAAACTCGCCAGTCTTCAAGGTCTCAATTGGTAACCCGTTTTTTTTTAATTTCTTGCTAAAAGTATAAAAAAAAAAAAATAGCGTAAAAAATCTGATTTAGTTTTCCAATAAATCTCTTCAAATTATTCAAAATATATAACCCGAAAATAAAATGAAAACTTATTCTAATCCAGATTATCCCTGTGCATCTATTTTACGAATAATTGACCTGCCAATCATTTCAGAATTTTTCGTTCAAATGATTATAGAAAGTAAAAAAAAGAAGAAAAAAAAAAAGACTTCTTTTTACCATCAAAAGTGACATCCAATAATAAGAACATTGCATTAATGTCGAATACTGAATACCATTAAGATCGAATTTTATCTTAGGTGATTTTCGTCAAGAATTTGAAGCCCGACTTTCATTAACCACAGGGCGTATTGCGTGCAGAGCGCATTGCATGCAGAGCGTATTGCATACAGGGCGTATTGCGTGCAGACCGCATTGCATACAGAGCGCATTGCATACAGGGCGTATTGCGTGCAGAGCGCATTGCATGCAGAGCGTATTGCATACAGGGCGTATTGCGTGCAGACCGCATTGCATACAGAGCGCATTGCATACAGGGCGTATTGCGTGCAGAGCGCATTGCATGCAGAGCGTATTGCATACAGAACGTATTGCGTACAGACCGCATTGCATACAGAGAGCATTGCATACAGGGCGTATTGCGTGCAGAGCGCATTGCATACAGGGCGTATTGCATACAGGGCGTATTGCGTGCAGAGCGCATTGCATGCAGAGCGTATTGCATACAGGGCGTATTGCGTGCAGACCGCATTGCATACAGAGCGCATTGCATACAGGGCGTATTGCGTGCAGAGCGCATTGCATGCAGAGCGCATTGCATACAGGGCGTATTGCGTGCAGAGCGCATTGCATGCAGAGCGTATTGCATACAGGGCGTATTGCGTACAGACCGCATTGCATACAGAGCGCATTGCATACAGGGCGTATTGCGTGCAGAGCGCATTGCATGCAGAGCGTATTGCATACAGGGCGTATTGCGTACAGACCGCATTGCATACAGAGCGCATTGCATACAGGGCGTATTGCGTGCAGAGCGCATTGCATGCAGAGCGTATTGCATACAGGGCGTATTGCGTGCAGACCGCATTGCATACAGAGCGCATTGCATACAGGGCGTATTGCGTGCAGAGCGCATTGCATGCAGAGCGTATTGCATACAGGGCGTATTGCGTACAGACCGCATTGCATACAGAGCGCATTGCATACAGGGCGTATTGCGTGCAGAGCGCATTGCATGCAGAGCGTATTGCATACAGGGCGTATTGCGTACAGACCGCATTGCATACAGAGCGCATTGCATACAGGGCGTATTGCGTGCAGAGCGCATTGCATGCAGAGCGTATTGCATACAGAACGTATTGCGTACAGACCGCATTGCATACAGAGAGCATTGCATACAGGGCGTATTGCGTGCAGAGCGCATTGCATACAGGGCGTATTGCATACAGGGCGTATTGCATACAGGGCGTATTGCGTGCAGACCGCATTGCATACAGAGAGCATTGCATACAGGGCGTATTGCGTGCAGAGCGCATTGCATGCAGAGCGTATTGCATACAGAACGTATTGCGTACAGACCGCATTGCATACAGAGAGCATTGCATACAGGGCGTATTGCGTGCAGAGCGCATTGCATACAGGGCGTATTGCATACAGGGCGTATTGCATACAGGGCGTATTGCGTGCAGACCGCATTGCATACAGAGAGCATTGCATACAGGGCGTATTGCGTGCAGAGCGCATTGCATGCAGAGCGTATTGCATACAGGGCGTATTGCATACAGGGCGTATTGCGTGCAGACCGCATTGCATACAGAGCGCATTGCATACAGGGCGTATTGCGTGCAGAGCGCATTGCATGCAGAGCGTATTGCATACAGGGCGTATTGCGTACAGACCGCATTGCATACAGAGCGCATTGCATACAGGGCGTATTGCGTGCAGAGCGCATTGCATACAGAGCGCATTGCATACAGGGCGTATTGCGTGCAGAGCGCATTGCATACAGGGCGTATTGCGTGCAGAGCGCATTGCATACAGAGCGCATTGCATACAGGGCGTATTGCGTGCAGAGCGCATTGCATGCAGAGCGTATTGCATACAGGGCGTATTGCGTACAGACCGCATTGCATACAGAGCGCATTGCATACAGGGCGTATTGCGTGCAGAGCGCATTGCATGCAGAGCGTATTGCATACAGGGCGTATTGCGTACAGACCGCATTGCATACAGAGCGCATTGCATACAGGGCGTATTGCGTACAGACCGCATTGCATACAGAGCGCATTGCATACAGGGCGTATTGCGTACAGACCGCATTGCATACAGAGCGCATTGCATACAGGGCGTATTGCGTGCAGAGCGCATTGCATGCAGAGCGTATTGCATACAGGGCGTATTGCGTACAGACCGCATTGCATACAGAGCGCATTGCATACAGGGCGTATTGCGTGCAGAGCGCATTGCATGCAGAGCGTATTGCATACAGGGCGTATTGCGTACAGACCGCATTGCATACAGAGCGCATTGCATACAGGGCGTATTGCGTGCAGAGCGCATTGCATACAGGGCGTATTGCGTGCAGAGCGCATTGCATACAGGGCGTATTGCGTGCAGAGCGCATTGCATACAGGGCGTATTGCGTGCAGACCGCATTGCATACAGAGCGCATTGCATACAGGGCGTATTGCGTGCAGAGCGCATTGCATGCAGAGCGTATTGCATACAGGGCGTATTGCGTGCAGAGCGCATTGCATACAGAGCGCATTGCATACAGGGCGTATTGCGTGCAGAGCGCATTGCATACAGGGCGTATTGCGTGCAGAGCGCATTGCATACAGGGCGTATTGCGTGCAGAGCGCATTGCATGCAGAGCGTATTGCATACAGGGCGTATTGCGTACAGACCGCATTGCATACAGAGCGCATTGCATACAGGGCGTATTGCGTGCAGAGCGCATTGCATACAGAGCGCATTGCATACAGGGCGTATTGCGTGCAGAGCGCATTGCATACAGGGCGTATTGCGTGCAGAGCGCATTGCATACAGGGCGTATTGCGTGCAGAGCGCATTGCATACAGGGCGTATTGCGTGCAGAGCGCATTGCATGCAGAGCGTATTGCATACAGGGCGTATTGCGTACAGACCGCATTGCATACAGAGCGCATTGCATACAGGGCGTATTGCGTGCAGAGCGCATTGCATACAGAGCGCATTGCATACAGGGCGTATTGCGTGCAGAGCGCATTGCATACAGGGCGTATTGCGTGCAGAGCGCATTGCATGCAGAGCGCATTGCATACAGGGCGTATTGCGTGCAGAGCGCATTGCATACAGAGCGCATTGCATACAGGGCGTATTGCGTGCAGAGCGCATTGCATGCAGAGCGTATTGCATACAGGGCGTATTGCGTGCAGAGCGCATTGCATACAGAGCGCATTGCATACAGGGCGTATTGCGTGCAGAGCGCATTGCATACAGGGCGTATTGCGTGCAGAGCGCATTGCATACAGAGCGCATTGCATACAGGGCGTATTGCGTGCAGAGCGCATTGCATGCAGAGCGTATTGCATACAGGGCGTATTGCGTACAGACCGCATTGCATACAGAGCGCATTGCATACAGGGCGTATTGCGTGCAGAGCGCATTGCATACAGAGCGCATTGCATACAGGGCGTATTGCGTGCAGAGCGCATTGCATGCAGAGCGTATTGCATACAGGGCGTATTGCGTACAGACCGCATTGCATACAGAGCGCATTGCATACAGGGCGTATTGCGTGCAGAGCGCATTGCATACAGAGCGCATTGCATACAGGGCGTATTGCGTGCAGACCGCATTGCATACAGAGAGCATTGCATACAGGGCGTATTGCGTGCAGAGCGCATTGCATGCAGAGCGTATTGCATACAGAACGTATTGCGTACAGACCGCATTGCATACAGAGAGCATTGCATACAGGGCGTATTGCGTGCAGAGCGCATTGCATGCAGAGCGTATTGCATACAGAACGTATTGCGTACAGACCGCATTGCATACAGAGAGCATTGCATACAGAACGTATTGCGTACAGACCGCATTGCATACAGAGCGCATTGCATACAGGGCGTATTGCGTGCAGAGCGCATTGCATACA
>NC_090731.1:4346516-4364016 GCF_036898095.1 Palaemon carinicauda
ATATATATATATATATACATACATACATACATACATACAGATATATATATATATATATATATATATATATATATATATATATATATATATATATATATATATATAATCATACTGTAAAAGCTATAATGTTTATCTCTAGAACAAAATGAAAACGGTTATTTTTCTTTTTCTTAAAAGGCGTTATCTAAATCCGGCAAAGCTCCCAGAATACCTTGACTCCAGACAGGATACGAAAGAATTTTTAAAACAATTTTATCTAGAGTTAGAATACAGCGAATAACATAGAACGAAAAAGGAAAATATATTCCCCCGGTAAAGGAAAAAAACATTCAAGTTCGCACGGAAAGAAATTTCTTTATTTCTTTAAAATTTCTATTGTTTTTCTTTAAAATTCCTATTGTTTTTCTTTAAAATTTCTATTGATTTTCTTTAAAATTTCTATTGTTTTTCTTTAAAATTTCTATTGTTTTCCTTTAAAACTTCTACTGTTTTTCTTTAAAATTTCTATTGTTTTTCTTTAAAATTTCTCGTTTTTCTTTAAAATTTCTATTATTTTTTATATTGGGCTCAAGAAAAAAGATCTCTCCCTAAGTGGACGGAATAAGTAAATAAATATATAGATGCCCTTGTTAAAAAATCCACCTCTCCTATTTATTAAGTTTCCCTCTTAATGCATCGCATTGACAAAGGGAGAAAGAAGAATGGAAAAAGAAAGAAAGGACAAAGGGAAAAAGACGGAGGAGCGCAATGAACAAAGGATAAACGAGGAAAAAATAGTAGAAAAAATTAGTGAAATCAAAGAGCGAGATAAAGACAAGGGAGAGCGAGTAATGGAGGGTAGGAAGCAATAAATCTAGTCCACGTCGTGAATGCAAGCAAATAAAATCATTATATCAGAGGTAATTAAGACCCATTAATGACTGCGCTCTCTTTTCTAATCTATAAGTTACTCCCTAACGAGTTGGGGCCGTTAATTCCATCCTTTTTGGAGTTTCTCGGAACAATCATATAACTATAGTCCATTTCTTTTAGCGAGACAGATTTGCACCGACTCACAGCGGTGCCCTTTTAGCTCGGAAAAGTTTCCTGATCGCTGATTGGTTAGAATAATCTTGTCCAACCAATCAGCGATCAGGAAACTTTTCCGAGCTAAAAGGGCTCGCAGCGGTGCCCTTTTAGCTCGGAAAATTTCCTGGTCGCTGATTGGTTAGAATAATCTTGTCCAACCAATCAGCGATCAGGACACTTTTCCGAGCTAAAAGGGCACCGCTGCGAGCCCTTATAGCTCGGTAAAGTTTCCTGATCGCTGATTGGTTAGACACCGACTCGTAACGGTGCCCTTTTAGCTCGGAAAAGTTTCCTGATCGCTGATTGGTTAGAATAATCTTGTCCAACCAATCAGCGATCAGGAAACTTTTCCGAGCTAAAAGGGCTCGCAGCGGTGCCCTTTTAGCTCGGAAAATTTCCTGGTCGCTGATTGGTTAGAATAATCTTGTCCAACCAATCAGCGATCAGGACACTTTTCCGAGCTAAAAGGGCACCGCTGCGAGTCGGTGCAAATATGACTCGCTAAAAAAAATGGACTATAGAGAGTTAGTGCGAGGTCGACTCAACTGACGGTAGTAGCCTTCCGCTGTATTAGAGTTCTCTTGCTTGGGGGTACACTCGGGCACGCTGTTCCGTCTTGTTTCTTGAAGTTTTTATAGTTTATATGTGAAGGATCTAATATAATGTTACTGCTCTTGAAATATTTTATTTTCATTGTTTATTCTTCTCTTGTAGTTTATCTATTTCCTTGTTTCCTATCCTCACTGGGCTATTTTTTCCGGTTGGAGCCCTTGGCCTTATAGCATCTTGCTTTTCCAACTAGGGTTATAGCCTAGCTTGTAATAATGATAATAATAATAATAATAATAATGATAATAATAATAATAAACACAGATTTAGGACTAACACCTGCTCTTAGGGATACCAACACAAGCGATGTTTAACTTTAGTAACTCAAAGCGAAAGCGATTATAGAAGCTCCTCAACTCACGACCATTCGACTTACAACCATTCGGAGATACAACCACATACCACATAAAATAATATATATAAGATAGGGAGATTCTGTAAGAAAACAATATCATATTTAATACATTAAGCAAAATGACATAAATAACCTGATATATATTCCATATGAAAACCAACTATTTGTTGATTTTTCTAGATGGAAATCATAAGCATGGAAGTCAGGTTAGGTCTACTCTAGGCATAAATTTAACTTCTTCTTGGAACTTATTAAGTTTGTATGTTGAGGAACTTCTCTACTTTAATAATTTGCTAACGATTCATTGTGTCAGTAATCATGATAGAAACCTGAGAAATATTCTATTTTCGTAGCAAATCTAATAAATATATAGATATCAACTGCAACTAAAGATTATTGATAATTGAATTCATATATATATATATATATATATATATATATATATATATATATATATATATATATATATACAGTACACGCACATATATATATATATATATATATATATATATATATATATATATATATATATATATATATATATATATATATATATATATATATATATTATATATATATATATATATATATATACACTCGTATTTTTCGAATTGGGGCCCTTTTGTCTTGCCTTTATAAACAGGGTTGCAGCTTGGGTTGTAAAAATAATAATTACATTGGAGAGAGAGAGAGAGAGAGAGAGAGGAGAGAGAGAGAGAGAGAGAGAGAGAGAGAGAGAGAGAGAGAGAGAGAGACTTTTGTTTGTTTCAAATCTCTCTCAGTCCTACTGAGTCCTAGCTGCGACCAACGACAGTCAACCAACAAACGAAGACTCAAATTCCCTCTTTAACCTAGCAAAGCCGATCTGGATTTGAGAGAGAGAGAGAGAGAGAGAGAGAGGAGAGAGAGAGAGAGAGAGAGAGAGAGAGACTTTTGTTTGTTTCAAATCTCTCTGAGTCCTAGCTGCGACCAACGACAGTCAACCAACAAACGAAGGCTCTAATTCCCTCTTTAGCCTAGCAAAGCCGATCTGGATTTGAGAGAGAGAGAGAGAGAGAGAGAGAGAGAGAGAGAGAGAGAGAGAGAGAGAGACTTTTGTTTGTTTCAAATCTCTCTGAGTCCTAGCTGCGACCAACGACAGTCAACCATCAACGACTCGAATTCCCTCTTTAGCCTAGCAAAGCCGACCAGGATTTGAGAGAGAGAGAGAGAGAGAGAGAGAGAGAGAGAGAGAGAGAGAGAGAGAGAGAGAGAGAGAGAGAGAGAGAGAGAGAGACTTTTGTCTGTTTCAAATCTCTATGAGTCCTAGCTGCGACCAACGCCAGTCAACCAACAAACGAAGACTCAAATTCCCTCTTTAGCCTAGCAAAGCCGATCTGGACTTGAGAGAGAGAGAGAGAGAGAGAGAGAGAGAGAGAGAGAGAGAGAGAGAGAGAGAGAGAGAGAGAGAGAGAGAGAAACTTAACTTGTAACCTTGCATGATGACATTAAAAAAACCTTTGGATGATCCAAAATTAAATTACCGTTTTACATGTAATGGACTAATGAGCAAATTAGCCGATCTCTATATAATTTCGTCAAATCGGTATAATGAGATTAGCTGACTCGGTCATAAACACTGGAAAATATTAATCAGGAATGTAAACACACTCCATATTCTCAAATCATTTTGCATGCGAACATTGCTTCAGTATCATTAGGATAATTGTGACTTTTGATTGTTATTATGATTAATTAACATTATTACTCTTATTATTGTTGTTCTTGTTGTTGTTATTATTATTATTATTATCATTATTGTCAATAGCCAAGCTATAACCCTAGTTGGAAAGGCTTTTGATTGTTATTATGATTATTTAACATTATTATTCTTATTATTGTTGTTCTTGTTATCATTATTATTATTATTACTATTATTATTATTATTATTATTATTATTATTATTATTATTATTATTATTATTGTTATCAATAGCTAAGCTATAACCCTAGTTGGAAAGGCTTTTGATTGTTATTATGATTAATTAACATTATTATTCTTATTATTGTTGTTCTTGTTATCATTATTATTATTATTACTATTATTATTATTATTATTATTATTATTATTATTATTATTATTGTTATCAATAGCTAAGCTATAACCCTAGTTGGAAAGGCTTTTGATTGTTATTATGATTAATTAACATTATTATTCTTATTATTGTTGTTCTTGTTATCATTATTATTAGTGTTGTTATTATTATTATTATTATTATTATTATTATTATTATTATTATTAATAGCTAAGCTATAACCCTAATTGGAAAGGCAAGATGCCATAAGCCCATGGGCTCCAACAGGGAGAAATAGCCCTATGATTATGGGAAACAAGGATATAAATAACTACAAGTAACAAACAATCAAAATAAAATATTTTAAGAAGTAACAACTTTACAATCGCTAAATATATAGAAAATATAATCAAAATAACTAAAATAAAAATAATGCAAGGTATGAAGCAGTCAACAAAATTACATGACCTTAAACTTTGCTAAGAAACTTAGCAAATGACCTTTGAATAAGGTCAAAATGTGCCAGATCCAATGTTAAATAAGTATACCACATCTAAACATAAAACTATACATGCAGGGAAATTTTACTTGAATACTTTCACTTTTATTTCCGGAAAGGCACAGACAGAGAGACAGCATGCATGTTGACAAACATTATTTACTATACGTCATTACTATTACTATTACTAGCTCAGATACAACAGGGAAAAGTAGCCCAGTGGGGAAAAGAAATAAAAGAAATAAACTATAAGAGAAGTAATGAACAAATTAAAATATTTTAAGAATAGTAACAAAAATATCCCAAAAACATCAAAATCTTTGCACAGCCGTATCCAAACTTACAAAAGTTCTTCAACCCCAATTTATATGAAAAAAATATGTTTATCACATCAAATTGTTAAAAAAAAAAAACACAAACGGTTCAAAAAAGAATTTCAATTAATTTCTTTAAAAACGAAGTTTCTATATGATTTTTTTTTTCTAACAACCATTCAGTATTCACTATAAGAGAAAATCATGCTTTAATTTAGCACAGAGCATAAAATATATATATCAATTAATCTCTATTTTACTTTTGTCTAAGTAAAGGCATCGGAATCCAGCCTCCCTCTTCTTAATCGGACAATCTCAGCAGATGGTTTTCTGGCTTCTGCGGAGACGTCTTACCTTCTCTGACTCTAATTTATGAAAATGAGGTCGGTCAAGTTTCTTCAACAGATTGGAATTAGATATTCCATAGTTGCTATGTGAACTAAGTTCAGTTCTATTTTGAAAAAAAAAAAAAAAAAAAAAAAGGTACATTAGCTTAAATGTTGATAAATTCGACGATATTAATGACCATAATGACCACGTTAATAATAATAATAATAATAATAATAATAATAATAATAATAATAATAATAATAATAATAATAATAATAATAACAACAACAACAACAATAATAATAATAATAATAATAATAATAATAATAATAATAATAATAATCCACCCTGCTGAGGTGACTAAATCCTTCCTCTCCCAGAAGCAAAAAAATGATAACATATAAGAAACTAGAGGGACACTTAGTACACTTAGTAGAGCGCAGACCTCCACCGCGGCAGCTTATTTCTCGACTTTTGCTCGACCTTGACCTTGTCCTTAACATGTATTAATTGGCGTGGATTTTCATACACATAAATATGAACCAAGTTTGAAATCTCTGTGGTAACGATGTCCAAACTTATGGTTCATTACGTGAAATGGACATTTTTTTTCCCCGTGACCTTGACCTTATATCTTAACATGTATTAATTGGCGTGGAGATTTTCATACACACAAATATGAGCCAAGTTTGAAGTCTCTATGACAACCAGGTCCAAACTTACGTCTGATTACATGAGTTGGATATTTTGCTTGAGTGTGACCTTGACCTTCCAAAATTTAATCATTTTCAGATGTTTACATAACAGTTAATCCCTCCAAGTTTCCTTACTCTACGATTACAATTGTGGCCAGGAAACTGCTCACAAACAAACACACACACAAACAGGTACAAAAACATTACCTCCTTCCAACTTCGTTGGCAGAGGTAAATATTAAAAAATCTCAGGGACTTAATTTAAAAAAAAAAAAAACAGCCAGCTTCCGGATGGCGTTGCTTAAATCCGGGTCGTATAGGTAGCACCTATTACCAGCCATTAAGATGGTTGCAGCGGCCCTGTTCACTGTCAAGTATACCTCATTCCCAGACGAAATTGAACTCCAGAACTGTTAGAACATCTTAGTAAACGGCTTCATCTAAGATGCTAGGCAGATCTCATAAGGAGAACGACAAATAGGCTTCTTAACTGTAATCTTCATTACATAAATTCGTGTTAAATCGGCATTTCACTAATTTAAATGATACAAATACCCCTTTCTCCATAGAAATTGGTGGGACGGGAGTAGGCATAACATACCAAGCTCTGAGCTCGTCTTCAGGGATGCTAGATATAGGCTAGTTGATGATCCTACTAGATTTTTCTTGAACCTACGAAATTCTAGTACCTCGCTTCCATTCTCTCTCTCTCTCTCTCTCTCTCTCTCTCTCTCTCTCTCTCTACTCTTCTCTCTCTTCCTCTCTCTCTCTCACTTACACACATACTGTATATAAAATACTTAAAAAGATCATATTAGAGCAAATAGAAAGACGGCTAGACTTTCATCAAACAAGAGAGCATGAAGGCTTTAGAAGCTGGTATTCAACAACTGACCATATCCATGTAATAAACCAGGTAATGGAATAATCAACAGAGTATGATATACTGCTATGTATGGTATTTTAAAGACTACGAGAAAGCTTTTGATTCTGTCAAAACTTCAGCAGTAAAGAAAGCCCTTTCAAAGACAAGGAATAGATGAATCTTATGTCAGAACACTTGAAGACATCTATACGGGAAGTACAGCGATCCTTAAACTCCATAAATATATTGAGAAAATTCCGATTTTTGAAAATTTAGATTAGGAAAATGTAGGAATTAACATTTATGGGGAATACCTTCACAACATGAGGTTTGCAGATAACATAGTTCTATTTAGTGAATCATGGGAGGAATTGCAAAGGATGATAGAAGATTTGAATAGAAAAAGCAGAAATGAAGGGCTGAAAACTAATACAAGTAAACTTATCAGGCAGTAATTCTTCTAGGTCTTTTCTGTCTCCGTTTATGTGAATTGGTATAATCATTAAGTTTTTTAACCTGTAGGTATAGAGTACAGGTTGAGTCCCTGATTAGCCTGAAGGAACATAGAGAGTAGAGGTCCCCTTTTTGTTTTGTTTCATTGTTGGTGTCGGCTACCCCCCAAAATTGGGGGAAGTGCCTTGGTATATGGATGGATGGATAGAGTACAGAGCATTCTTGCAGACATTTTGTGTAAAGTTAAGCGAATTTTAATACTATGAAGTTTCATCCATCTATCAATCCAAAAATAACAACAATAATAAGAATAAGGAAGTGGGGAATATGGGGAAAGGAAGAGTACCCCTGGATACAATCCAGTTTATAGCTCATAGGCAGGTACTCGGGATGGGAAAGATTAAGGAAATAGGGAGAAAGAGAAGTACAGGAGAAGAATAAAAGAGAGGGACAGACCCTCTTGCAATATTAGAAAATTGGTATTATATTGAAATAATGAATCCATAACATCATAATTAAGACTTACCATATTCCTACCAAACAGATTATCATTCACTGCCACCAACGCCAGCCAATTCACAAAAACAATCATAATAACTACAGCTATAAAACGTTTCTTTTACTGGTGAGTTAATTGCATATTTACCCAAAAAGTTGCAAACTAAATCATTTTCTAGCCAGGGTTTTCAGACGTCTCCTATTGCTAAACTCCTAACCATTAATGAATTCCTAATTACATAACCTTTTTATTACATGCGAAGTTTTCCCCAGTAGCTATTATGAGTGCCATCACAGGCAGCCGCCTCAGGTTATTGTTTTTGAAGGCAATTAAAACCTCCAAATGGGAGAAATTATCATTTTTTTTTTTTTTGTGGGGGGGGGGGGGAGTGTTTTTATCTAATGACTGCAACGAAACTTTTCCAAGAGTTCTAAACAAAAACAAAACGAATTCAGGGACACGTATGATTGCATGATGAGCTTGTATGCGTGTTATAAATATAAATGTGTATTAAGTCATACATACACAAATATATATATATATATAATATATATTATATATATAATATAATATATAATAATATATAATATATATATTATATATATATATATATATAAGAAGTAACACGAAACTAATTAGGACTCAATCTGGTATATCCTATTCTCTTCCCTGTGGTTCTTTTGCATCTGAGCATCAGGTTTCCCTCAGAATTTTTACGCATAAACACACAAACGCACACACACATATATATGTGTGTGAGTGAGTGTGTATGTGTGTATGCGAACTAAAGACATCTACCTGCTGCATTTGGTTATAGGAATTTACGCATAAACACAAACATATATATGTGTGTGTGTGAGAGTGAATGTGTATGTGTGTATGCGAACTAAAGACAGCTACCTGCGGCATTTGGTTATAGGAATAAAGACAGAGAGTCGATCACGATTGAATGGACCTGAGGTAGGGGGAAGCACAGATGAAATTTGAAATATTTAAGGAAGGTAGTTTGGAAAGAGGCTCCTGTGTCGGGACGGACGATGAAGGATGGATAAAGGTTGATGGTAAAGGAGGGAAAGAGCAACCCCCCCCCCAAAAAAAAAAAAAAACGATGGTAAAGGAGGGAAAGAGCAAACCCCCCCCCCCCCCCCCACAAAAAAAAAAAAAAAAAAAAAAAAAAAAAAAAAAAAAAAAAAAAAAAAAAAAAAAAAAAAAAAAAAAAAAAAAAAAACTTGATGGTAAAGGAGGGAAAGAGCAAAAAAAATAAATAAAAAAAAATAAAAATAAAATGACATAAGAACCTAAACATATACAGTAGATGCCAGAAGGAATATGATTATTGCGACAATTATGTGTAGATTCATAAGGAAAATGTTTAGACAAGTTACTGAAATTGCATATCAAAAATGTGGGTTGTGGTGGCCTATGTGGTAACGTCCTTGACTGGTGATTGTCAAACTAAGGGTTCGAGTCGATCTCAAACCATAATTTCCTGTCATGCTCAGGTGGGAGAGGAGGAGGTCATACCCTGGAGAGAGGAGTTACCCCGAGAGGTACACTCGGACACCACACATTGCTGAATTAGCGGGTTGTAGTTATTGAAGGGGGAGGGGGGCGGGGAGTGGAAAGGGTTGAATTTGTGTGTGCGTGTGTGCATATATCTATCTAAACATAGGCATAATTTTTGACGGCTCGTGTACACTAGTATCTAAGAGGCCCTAATAGAAATAAGAAAGGATAAAAATAATAGGGGAGAGAGAGAGAGAGAGAGAGAGAGAGAGAGAGAGAGAGAGAGAGAGAGAGAGAGAGAGAGAGATACGACACCGGCATCTACAAATTGAATTTAGATGTTTTCGCAAAGTTATTCCACGGGCGGTGAAAGGAAAATAACAAAGTAAATCTGTCAGGAAAAGATAGATGAAAAGAAGAAGAAAGGGGAAAGAGAGAGGCTGGAAAAGAAGAAGGGGAAAGAGAGAGGCTGGAAAAGAAGAAGGGGAAAGAGAGAGGCTGGAAAAGAAAGGGGAAGGGGGAAAGAGAGAGGCTGGAAAAGAAAGGGGAAAGAGAGAGGCTGGAAAAGAAGAAGAAAGGGGAAAGAGAGAGGCTGGAAAAGAAGAAGAAAGGGGAAAAAGAGAGGCTGGAAAAGAAAAGGGAAAGAGAGAGGCTGGAAAAGAAGGGGAAAGAGAGAGACTGGAAAAGAAAGGGGAAAGGGGAAAGAGAGAGGCTGGAAAAGAAGAAGAAAGGGGAAAGAGAGAGGCTGGAAAAGAAAGGGGAAAGGGGAAAGAGAGAGGCTGGAAAAGAAGAAGAAAGGGGAAAGAGAGAGGCTGGAAAAGAAGAAGAAAAGGGAAAGAGAGAGAGGCTGGAAAAGAAGGGTAACTTGAAGGGGATCGAAATGGACACTCATGTCTCATTGTGGCCCCATCGCTTTGCAACGCCGTTTTTCTTACGCCTAATCTTTGTTCTTCCTCTAAACGACAGCGAACAGGGGGGGGGGGGGGCACTCAGTAGAGCGCAGACCTCCACCGCGGCTGCTTATTTCTCGACCTTTTGCTCGACCTTGACCTTAACATGTATTAATTGGCGTGGATTTTCATACATTCAAATATGAACTAAGTTTGAATTCTCTGTGACAACGATGTCCAAACTTATGGCTGATTGCGTGAATAGGACAGCTTGACCTTGACCTTTGACCTTAACATGTATTAGTTGGCATGTATTCTCATTCACTTGAATATGAACCAAGCTGAAGTCTCTGTGACAACGATGTCCAAACTTATGGCTGATTACGTGAATAAGACACTTAGTTTGACCTTGACCTTAGACCTTCAACTTCCAAAATTTATTAATTTCCACCTTTTTACATAACATTTAATCCTTGCAAGTTTCATTAGTCTACGATTAAAAATTGTGGCCAGGAAGCTGTTCACAAACAAACAAACAAACGAAGTACAACATAACTTCCCTTCAAATTCGTTGACGGAGGTAACAAAAACCTTCTCAAGGTTCTTACGCAGAACAAGGAAATATGAACCTTAAGAGTTCCTTATCATTGTTCTTCTCTCCAGACAGCCTTTACATACGCCATCATCCCACCCTAACACCACCACAATACTAACCCCTATCATTTACCCCCTCCCCCCCCACCCAAACTTTTCTAGCTTCTCATCTAAATCTCTTCCCTATTTTTTCTACTGGCCTCTTCCCATTATCAGCACCAACGTTCGTTCTTCTAGCACACTTCTTCCTCCTTAAAACCATCATCTTTATACAATACATACCTTGGGTAAAGTCTCGAGGTTGTTTTCTTAGAAGAGCGACTTGAAACCCTAGATGAAAAACGCTTCCACTGTGTAGAAAACAAGACGTGTGACTTGTTTACCAACAGTGGGAGAAAGATACTCTAAAAGTATAAAAGGAACAATGAAAAAATCGAAAGCCATAACGCGAAATAAGATAAACTTAGGGACAGAAACATGATGAATGTATCGATTCAGATATAAAAGCTATAAATTAACAATGATGGAAATAAAATTTTCATATCTCCGACAACCATATACATCTCTATCTTTAAAATATGTCAGGGTTCAACATTCCAATCATATATAATAGGTAAAGTCAGAGTTTCTTGCTATTTAAGCATAATATCCAAAATGATTTTAGAGAATTTTATTTTTAGAATACACTACTATAATCAAACAGTTAAATTTTCTACGTGAACAATATCCAATTGAATCTTATAAAAAGAAAAGATGAGACAATTTTCAAAACCGTTACCATTTGGTTATCCTCGCAATAAATGATAATAGAAAAGACAAGACAATATTCAAACCGGATACCATTTAGATACCATCGAAATAGATATTAAAAAAGACAAGACAATTTCCAAAACGAATACCATTTGGAAATCAAAACCCGAATAAGGGGTTGAATAAAAACCGGTATAACGGGTTGAATCAAGACCCGAATAAGGGGTTAAATCAAAACCCGAATAAGGGGTTAAATCAAAGACCTGAATAAGGGGTTGAATAAAAACCCGAATAAGGGGTTAAATCAAGACCCAAATAAGGGATTGAATAAAAACCCGAATAAATGTTGATCAAGACCCGAAAAAGGGGTTGAATCAAGACCCGAAAAAGGGGTTGAATAAAAACCCGAATAAGGGGTTGAATCAAGACCCAAATGAAGGGTTGAATCGAGACCCGAATGAAGGGTTGAATCGAGACCCGAAAAAGGGGTTGAATCGAAACCTGAATAAAGGGTTGAATCAAGACCCGAATAAGGGGTTGAATCAAAACCCGAATAAGGGGTTGAATAAAAACCCGAATAAGGGGTTGAATCAAGACCCGAATAAGCGGTTGAATCAAGACCCGAATAAAGGGTTGAATCAAGACCTGAATAGGGGGTTGAATCAAGACCCGAATAAAGGGTTGAATCAAGACCCGAATAAGGCTGCGTTTACACCAAGCGAATCGAATCGATTCAATTCATGGAGAATCATTTGACTCGAGTCATTTTGAATCGGTATAGTTCCAACCTACCGAATCTGATTAACACATCATTCAGTACCAAGGCAGCCTTCGAGGAGTATGGACGTCTTTGCTGTTGTAGAAATAGCATTGTTGCTGTGGCTGAGAAAGCGTAGACGGGGGCGGAGACAACGAATATGGGTGCATCCAATAAATTCCAGAAGACCTGAATTTGGGAGCTTTGGACATTTGTTCCCAGATTTGGTCAATAATCCGGAGAAGTTTTATGACTTCTTTAGGATGACCACAGAACAATTTAAGATTTTGGTTGAGTTGATGGGACCCTCCATCAAGAAGCAGAATACCAATTACCGTCTTGCAATTCGACCTGACTCTCCTTGACTGATGAAAAAATGGGACCGCGCGCATCAGTGATTCTGAATCGCCATGAATCTCCATGATTTGAATTGACTCAATTCACTAGGTGTAAACGATTCCATTGAATTTAACGTGGCGAATCATGACGAATCATGAATTGGGATGATTCTCCATGAATTGAATCGATGCGATTCGCTTGGTGTAAACGCAGACTAAGCGATTGAATCAAGACCCGAATAAAGGGTTGAATCAAGACCCGAATAAAGGGTTGAATTAAGACCCGAATAAGGGGTTGAATCAAGACCCGAATAAGGGGTTGAATCAAGACCCGAATAAGGGGTTGAATCAAGACCCGAATAAGGGGTTGAATCAAGACCCAAATAAAGGGTTGAATCAAGACCCGAATAAGCGGTTGAATCAAGACCCGAATAAAGGGTAGAATCAAGAACCGAAGAAGAGATGAATTAAGACCCAAATAAGGGGTTGAATCAAGACACGAATAAAGGGTTGAATCAAGACCTGAATAAGGGGTTGAATCAAGAACCGAATAAGAGTTGAATCAAGACCCGAATAAGGAGTTGAATCAAGACCCGAATAAAGGGTTGAATTAAGACCCGAATAAGGGGTTGAATTTAAACCCGAATAAAGGGTTGAATCAAGACCCGAATAAAGGGTTGAATTAAGACCTGAATACGGGGTTGATTCCAAACCAGAATAAGGGGTTGAATCAAGACCCGAATAAGGGGTGGAATAAAAACCCGAATAAGGCGTTCAATCAAGACACGAATAAAGGGTTGAATCAAGACCCGTAATAAGGGGTTGAATCAAAACCCCAATAAGGGGTTGAATCAAAACCCGAATAAGGGGTTGAATCAAGACCCGAATAAGGGGTTGAATCAAAACCTGAATAAGGGGTTGAATCAAAACCCAAAATAAGGGATTGAATCAAAACCCGAATATGGGATTGAATCATAACCCGAATACGGGATTGAATCAAAATCCAAATAATGGGTTTAATCATAACCCGAATAAAGGATTGAATCAAAACCCAAATAAGGGGTTGAATAATAACCCGAATACGGGATTGAATCAAAATCCGAATAAAGGGTTGAATCAAAACCCGAATAAGGGATATAATAAAAAACCGAATAAGGGGAAGACCCGAATAAGGGGTTGAATCAAGACCCGAATAAGGGATTAAATCAAGACCCGAATAAGGGGTTGCATCAAGACCCGAATAAGGGGTTGAATCAAAACCCGAATAAGGGGTTAAATCAAAAACCGAATAAGGGGAAGACCCAAATAAGGGGTTGAATCAAAACCCGAATAAGGGGTTAAATCAAGACCCAAATACGGGATTGAATCAAAATCCGAATAAAGGGTTGAATCAAAATCCGAATAAAGGGTTGAATCAAAATCCGAATAAAGGGTTGAATCAAAATCCGAATAAAGGGTTGAATCAAAACCGAATAAGGGGAAGACCCGAATAAGGGGTTGAATCAAGACCCGAATAAGGGGTTGCATCAAGACCCGAATAAGGGGTTGAATCAAAACCCGAATAAGGGTTGTTGCAACCTTCTAGCAATGGAGGCGTTACCAACGGATACGTCAACACTGTGCACCAGCCACTGACTGAGAGCAAGCGACCAGTCCCTGGCGGTGTCCTAGCACGAAGAGGCCAAGCGTGAAAAGCCACTAAACCCTGAAGTTGAATCGCCGCCAGATGTGCAAAACAAAACACTTGGTAAAAGGTTACGAGGGAACCGAGCTTGGAATGAAATGCTGGAAAAACGATCTTTTCAAATTAACAGGCAGAGTAGTGTTAGGTTATAAAGAATAAAGTATCATCAGGGTAGGCAGAGAAGTATTAGGATGGACAGAAAAGTATTATGATAGGAAATTTAAAGTAAAAGGATAAACAGAAAATCATCAGGTTGGGCAAAAGACTATCAGGATAGGCAGAGAAGTATCAGTGTTGACAAGAGTATCAGTATATGCAGAATGTACTAGGATAGGTAGAGAAGTATTAACATTAAGAAAAGAGTATCAGTATAGACAGAAGAGGATAAGGATTGGATAAAAATATCAGGATCAGCCGGAAAGGATCAGGATAAGCAGGAAAGCATCAACATCGACAAGAGCGTGTGTCCCGATAGACAGAAAAGTATCAGGATAAATAGAAAAGTATCAGGACAGACCGAAGAAAATCAGGATTGACAGAAAATTAGGAATAGAATGTGTAGACAAAAAATATCAAAATAAAAGACTACCAGGACAGACAGAAAAGTATCGAAACAGACAGAAGAGATCATCTTTATCAGAATAGACAAAAGAGTATGAGGATAGACAGAAGAATATCAGATTAGACAAAAAGGGCATTAGGATATACATATAATTATTGGAATAGACATAATATGATATTTGACTGAAGAGGATAGGCATACAGATAATAGGAATTACACATCAATGACAGTGGCTCACAATAATGTTTCTCCTCGTGTCACTCCAAAAGATTCCGAGAGAATCATTACCAAACTTCATTAAAAAATGCTCCTTCAATGACAGTGGCTCACAATAATGTTTCTCCTAGGGTCATTGCATAAGATTGCGAGAGACTCATTACCAAACTTCATTAAAAATGCTCCTTCAATGACAGTGGCTCACAATAATGTTTCTCCTAGGGTCATTGCATAAGATTGCGAGAGACTCATTACCAAACTTCATTAAAAATGCTCCTTCAATGACAGTGGCTCACAATAATGTTTCTCCTAGGGTCAATGCATAAGATTCCGAGAGACTCATTACCAAACTTCATTAAAAATGCTCCTTCCATGACAGTGGCTCACAATAATGTTTCTCCTCGTGTCACTGCATAAGATTCCGAAACTTCAAGGGAGAGAATCATTACCAAACTTCCATAAACATGTTCCTCATCATCGTGTCTTCCACGTCGAAATTACTTCCTAATTTTTAGCCAACACTCCTTCAATGCTCAAGTTTACAGAGGCGGAGGTAGACGTGGAGAAGGAGAATGACGAGGAAAGAGGAAGAAATTTCCTCAGAGAAAGTGAGGCAATATTGGAAATAGTACTTTTTGTGCTCATATGAATGATCGGCGCAAACTTTGATGAGAAAAAATCGGAAAGTCATTAAAGCATTGGGTACCAAATCATCGGCGATCACCTTCATGTCGAAGGTGGAGGAGAGAGAGAGAGAGAGAGAGAGAGAGAGAGAGAGAGGAGAGAGAGAGAGAGAGAGAGAGATTCAGGACAGTATTAAGAAATTAAGGAGAGAGAGAGAGAGAGAGAGAGAGGAGAGAGAGAGAGAGAGAGAGAGAGAGAGAGAGAGAGAGGGAGAGAGAGAGAGAGGGGGGGAGAAAACTTCGAGGGAAATTCAGGACACTATTAAGGAATTAAGGTGAGAGAGAGAGAGAGAGAGGAGAGAGAGGAGAGGAGAGGAGAGAGAGAGAGAGAGAGAGAGAGGAGAGGAGAGAGAGAGGAAAACTTCAAAGGGAATTCAGGACTATTAAGGAATTGAATTTGGTAAAAAACAATAATCTTGAAAAACAGAAAAACGATGAAAAACTTAGATCTTGGAACCAAGTTATCAAGAAATGGCATTTGTTAAATAATCTTCAATGACAATAAAATGGGTTGACTTACGATATGACAACGTAATGATTATATTAAATATATTCTGTAATAATACACACCACCACTTTAAGGGCTAATTTCATAACCCTATTACACACACACACACACACACATATATATATATATATATATATATATACATATTTACATATATATATATATACATATATATATATATATATATATATATATATATATATATATATATATAATTCTATGTATACATGTATGGATATCATTATTATTATTATTATTATTATTATTACTACTACAACTTGCTAAGCTACAACCCTAGTTGGAAAATAAGGATGCTATAAGCCCAAGGGCTCCAACAGGGAAAATAGCTCAGTGAGGAAAGGATATAAGGAAATATACTATAAGAAATGTTTTAAAAATAATAAACATCAAAATAAATTTATTATATATAAACTATAAAAACTTTAAAATAACAAGAGGAAGAGAAAAAAGCTAAAAATAGTGTGTTCGAGTGTACCCTCAAGCAAGAGAACTTGTACCCTACAGGACCTACAAGACTTTGTCGTATGCATTCTTAAATATCTAGAGTCACAGCGTATTCCATGTTCACTGTCAAAACCAAAATACCGAAGCACTTAGAAAAAAAAGAGATTACTCAATTTATTCTTGAATTCTTGAAGGCCTTAATATCTTCAGTCCCTTAGAATGTCTCTGGGGAGCTTGTTATATTGTCTTGGAGCCGCATATTAAATGGATAAAATTAAATTCAGTTTTACCTTTATTATAAGAACTACTGGAGCTCAGTTTGTCCAGGGATCTGCTATATTAGATTTTTCAATGACATTACGACATCTATTCATTGTTATAACACGCAAAAGTATCATGTATATATATATACATGTATTGTACCACTATATAAGGGTAAGGGAGATGTGCATGAGTGTTGTAATTCAAGAGGTATTAGTTTGTTGAGTGTAGTTGGAAAAGTGTATGGTAGAATACTGATTAATAGGATTAAGGATAAAACAGAGAATGCAATCTTGGAAGTACAGGGTGGTTTTAGAAGAGGTAGGGGTTGTATGAATCAGATTTTTACAGTTAGGCAGATATGCGAGAAATATTTAGCAAAAGGTAAGGAGGTGTATGTTGCGTTTATGGATCTGGAGAAAGCATATGATAGAGTTGATAGGGAAGCAATGTGGAATGTGATGAGGTTATATGGAGTTGGTGGAAGGTTGTTGCAAGCAGTGAAAAGTTTTTACACAGGTAGTAAAGCATGTGTTAGAATAGGAA
>NC_090731.1:4369030-4371530 GCF_036898095.1 Palaemon carinicauda
CATTTAGCAAAATGCTACTGCATAATGGACATACCGTATACACATATTTGCACCAAATATTAATCTCATATTTTTGGATACATTTTGTCTGGATACATATATTCATGTTTTAATTCTTGAATAGAAATATTCAACGTCATTTCTACTGAAGCTAATCATTTAGATGATTTCTTACAAATGAAATCTTTTAAGATTTTTCTTAAACTGACAAGTTATACATTCTGGAATTATGATTTCACTTTATAATAGTGTCAGTTAAGGTAATATTCTGAATGGGGTATTTGGTTGTCGAACACGTTTGTCGAACGGTTCGAAGAAAGTCTGTACTCAATAGTGTCAGTTAAGCTAATATTCTGAATGGGGTATTAGGTTGTCGAACACGTTCGTCGAACGGTTCGAAGAAAGTCTGTACTCAATAGTGTCAGTTTAGCTAATATTCTGAATGGGGTAATTTGGTTGTCGAACACGTTCGTCGAACGGTTCGAAGAAAGTCTGTACTCAATAGTGTCAGTTAAGCCAATATTATGAATGGGGTATTTGGTTGTCGAACACGTTCGTCGAACGGTTCGAAGAAAGTCAGATCTAGCCTGGCTTTTGTGGGCGGGGCTTCATTGTCCATAAACCTTATGCATTTGTGACTGACTCCACCTCTTCGAACCGTTTGACAAGCAGGTTCGACAACCCGGTTCGACGAATAGTTCGACCGTGTAAACCCCGCTATAGGACAGAGTACCTGACAAGGGAAGGTGGAAGAGAGAGAGAGAGAGAGAGAGAGAGAGAGAGAGAGGAGAGAGAGAGAGAGGGAGAGAGAGAGAGGAGAGAGAGAGAGAGAGCGTTTTGCAAGGCTTCATCAAGAGACGCTGTTCTAATTTACATAGTCATTTCTCAGTCCTCATTAACGCTGGGCCGCGTGGCTGTAGCATTTGGCCCGACGTCGTCCAATTCCCAGGCATATTAATTAGCAGAAAAAAAAAAAAAAAAAAAAAAAAAAAAAAAAAAAAAAAAAAAACACACACCAAGATAAGTCTTATGCTAATTATGTTCATTTTGTTGCCTGAATCTATAAACAGAAAATTTTCCGAGGAATTTATTGAAACATGCAATTGGAAACATTTTCGTGAGCATTTCCATTCTCAAAAAAAAAAAAAAAAAAAAAAACAAAAAAAACAAAAAAAAAAAAAAAAAAAAAAAAAAAAAAAAAAACACACACACACACACACACACACACACACACATCACCAAGATAGGTCTTATAGCTATTACGTTCATTTCGTTGTCTGAATCTATAAACAGAACATTTCCCGAGAAATGTATTAATACATGCAACTGAAAGGAATGTAGTGAACATTTCCCACTCTCATAAGCTGCTAAAAACAATCCTATCTTACTTTGAAGAGGTCTTTGGCGATTGGTTCCAAGTGTTCCTTTGGGCGAAAAATGGTTCAATTTGGATCGTGAGAAGACTGCATTAATTTAGAAACGAGAGCACATCGAATTGAACCTAAGAATCAATACAGTCTTGCTGCTCATGTTATTTTTATTTCCAGCAAACACTTCAGGAACTACAATTTCTGTAAATCTGAGCACTTCAAAATCTCCAAAAACATATCAAGGGCCAAACATGCTATTTACATTCCAGGTAAAGCCATTGTAAAGAATCTCACTATAATAATAGTACTCAGAAAAGCCTGTAAAATAGATGATCATAATGTAACAAATCCAGAAATGAGTTATTAAAGGTTTGAAGACCACTCATGAATGGCAGAAGCGAGGAACAGTGACATTGCCCTAGAGACTGACCATATATATATATATATATATATATATATATATATATATATATATATATATATATATATATATATATATATATATATATATATATATATATATATATATATATGATCAGCCACCAAGCCCCCTCTCCACCCAAGCTAGGACCAAGTAGGGCCAGGCAATGGTTGCTGATAATTCAGCAGATAGACCTATAGGCTCCCCAAAATCCCCAATCCTTAGCTCACAAGAATGGTGAGGTTGCAGCGACCAAAGAAGCTAACGAGTTTGAGCGGGACTCGAACCCAAATCTGGCGTTCACCAGTCAGGGACGTTACCACATCGGCCACCACAACCCTATTATTATTAATTGAAAATAAAAATATTTCACATAATTATTATTCTCCTGAGATCATGACACAAACAACTTACTGTACTTTGATTGCAATATGTAGGGATACAGTACTCCTATTTGCATACAAACATACATCTTAGATTTTGTAACCCAATTAAAAATACATTACATTTAAACGTATAACAAACGCTTAAAATAACAATTATTAAATTTCATAAATACACAGAAACTAAATACAAAAGACAGCAGAACCGAAGAGAATAAAAAAATGTAATTCGCATATATCCCTTAATGCAGATAATAAACACCATTATGATTCTTTATCAAAAAAAAAAAAAGAAAAAAAAAAAAATCCCGAAATGGTTAATAATT
>NC_090731.1:4374030-4376530 GCF_036898095.1 Palaemon carinicauda
CATTTATTCTTCGTATGTTTTTCTACGTGTTTATCAGAATGTTGCAAAAAAAAAAAAAAAAAAAAAAAAAATTCATAAAGGAAAAATTGAATTTACTGCAGATTATTCTATTTGCGATGTTGATACCCAGTTTCATATATACAAGATCGGGTTTTCACTTCCTTTTCAAGGAGTTTCTTTTATTCTTCGTATGTTTTTCTACGTGTTATATGGGAATGCAGGCCCCCCCCCCCCACAAAAAAAAACATCATAAAGAAAAACAAATATTTAACTCTACTGCAAATTATTCTATTTGCAATGTTGTTACAAAATTCAACATCGGATTTAAGTTCCTCTTCAAGGAGTTGCTTTTATTCTTCGAATGTTTTTCTTCGTGTTATATCTGAATATTTAAAAAGAATCATAAAGGAAGAAAATTAAATCAATAAATAGCCCTGGGTAGTTCACTGAACGTTTAACTGCATTCCACAAGGTACTAGAAGAGTTGGAAGACCCAGGTCTACATTGCTGATGACTATGAAGCATGAAGTAAGAGATGATAAATGGAGAAGTATTGATTTAAAAACCTCAAGATAGAGACAATTGGCGAAATCTGAACGAGGCCCTTTGCGAAATATGGAGTCTCCGAGATGGATAAAAAGTCTTTGAGATATCCACATTCCTTCTAAATCTCTCTCTCTCTCTCTCTCTCTCTCTCCTCTCTCTCCTCTCCTCTCCTCTCTCCTCCTCTCTCTCTCTCTCTCTCCTCTCATGGATTGCACCAAGACTCAAAGATCTATTGAAAAAAATAAATAAAAAAAAAATAGTTTCTCGACAGAGATAAATTCTCTGGAATGAATACGAAGCGTGATTCTGTTACGACACTTATAAAATCTTCTTTTGCTATATTCATTCAGAGGGCAAATTCATACAATAATTGATAATAATGAGGTTGAGGACATACGAATATAAAAACAACAACTAATTTCAATCGAAAATTCCCGGTAAAAATATACTGTTCTCAGCCGTATTTCAATAAAATACAGGCGACTGTAATTTTACCCTACTTTGTTATCATCTTATACGGGATGTTGACCGTCATATCACTCCTTTACGTCAATATATCCGTTTTTAAATAGGTAAATGTCTGGCAACATTTATTCAGTGATTTTTTACTGTTTTATACGGCAAATTTCTAACAGTGTATAATTCTAAATCTAATTGGTAGATTAATGAAACAAAAAAATACCTAATTTAGCATATCTAGTAAAATATAACAATATATTCAAGAGAAACAATTATATATAATTTTAATTTTAATTGAGTCGATCAATTAAAAAAAAAATACCTACTTTGGCATATCTAGTAAAATATAACAATATTATTCAAGAGAAAAAATTATATATAATTTCAATTTTGAGTCGACCAATAAAATAAAATAAAAATATATACCTACTTTGGCATACCTAGTAAAATTCAATATAATTATTCATGACACATAAATATATACCTCTGAAGATATCGATGATGGAAAAAAAAAAATAACACAACCCTGTTCGCGGTATATACCATACAATTTCTCCACCCGAATAACTCTTTAATAAAAATTGAAAGTTGAATAACAACAAAATAAAAATTGAAAGTTGAATAACAACAAAGTTTTCTACATACAGCTCCACTTCGATTTCAGAAGAAGTTTGAAGTTCATTAGAAGTTGGTCTGACTATCCTAAAATCCTTTTTAATCTAATTATCAGTACATTTTTCTTCGCCCATTATCTACTGGGGAGGGAAGTTTTACTAATTCTATTATTATTAGTATTATTATTATTATTATTATTATTATTATTATTATAATCAAGGATGACCTTCGATCAAAGGGATTAACCTGTGATGAAGGGGTGGGACAGAGGTAGATGGAGAAAGCAGACCAGAAACATCGACCCCACATAGAAGAAGAAGAAGAAGAAGTTATTATTATTATTATTATTATTATTATTATTATTATTATTATTATTATTATATTATTATTGATATTGCTGATATTATTATTATTATTATTATTATTATTATTATTATTATTATTATTATTATTATTATTATTATTATTATTAGCCACACTACAACACTACTTGAAAAAGAAGGGCTGTTATAAGCCCAAGGGCTTCAGCAGGATAAAATTGCCCAGTGATTAATGGTAACGAGGAAATAAATAAACAAGAGAAGTAATAAACAAAAAAAATTAAAATGAAACACTTTAAAAACAGTAACAACATTGAAACAGATCTTTCATATACAAACAATAGAAAGAGACTCATGCCACCCCCGTTCAACATGAAAACATTCGCTGCAAGTCTGAAGTTTTGAAGTTCCACCGATTCAACTACCTTACCATCTTTACGGTAACAAAGCCCAAATTACCAGAGTAATTATAAAACACTAATAATTATACTTTCCATTTATACATAAACCGGTAATAAAGCCGTAATAATCATGGGAAATTCTCCGTAAAAATATACTGC
>NC_090731.1:4386530-4424030 GCF_036898095.1 Palaemon carinicauda
ACTAGGCTACACCACCAAGAAACGGCAGGATTGGTTTGATGAGAATGATGCTACCATCTCTCTTCTCATTGAAACCAAATGACAAGCACGCCTGACTTTGGAAAACCAACCAACAGCAGCTAACAAATGTGCTCACAAGGTGGCTGAAGCTGGTTGCCAAAGAGGGATCCGTGAAGCCCAGAACACCTGGTGGCAAAGAAAAGCTGCAGAAATACAGAGTTTCGCTGACCAACGTGACCTGCGCAGCTTCTATGCAGCAACAAAGGAAATATTCGGTCCCACACGGTCATCAGTGGGCAGCCTGAAGGACGCGGATGGGGCCACGACCATCACCGACAGCGAGGGCATCCTGGCCAGGTGGAGGTCTCACATTGAGAACCTCCTCAATGACCAAGCAGACACCCCAGATGATCTCCTGCGAATGACCCCGCAGCATCCCGTCCGTCACTGGATGGCACTACCACCCTCCATCCATGACTTCAACAAGGCCCTGCAGCGCATGAAGCCCGGCAAAGCCCCAGGGCCAGACAACATCACGTTGGAGCTCCTCACTCACGGTGGCCCCGGCTTGAGGAACCGTTTGATGCTCCTTATACTGAAAATATGGGAGACCAAGACCCCCCCCCCCCCCAGTGACTTCTGCGATGCAAACATCATTACCATCTTCAAGAAGGGAGACAGGGAGAACTGTAACAACTACCGGGGAATATCACTTCTAAGCATCGCGAGTAAGATTTTTGCTCGGATTCTCCTTGACCGCCTCCTTATTCTCGCAGAAGACGTCCTGCCAGAGTCCCAGTGCGGCTTTCGACCTTCCTGCGGGACCATAGACATGATCTTCTGTGCGCGACAACTACAAGAGAAGAGCCTCGAACAACAACAGCCCATAATGTTCATCTTCTGGGATTTGAAAAAGGCCTTCGACAAAGTACCTCGACCTGCCATGTGGGCTGTCCTCAAAAGATATGGCTGCCCACCCGATTTTGTCAAGCTGGTGCGTGCCCTCCATGACGGAATGGTTGGGAGAGTCTGCCACCAGAACTCTCTTTCAGACCCATTCCCCATCAACGGCGGCCTGAAGCAGGGCTGTGTTCTGGCCCCAACGTGTTTCTCGCTATACACCGCAGCAATGCTCAACGAGATTCCCCCAGACACACCCTCAGTCGACCTACGTTTCCGCATGGATGGAGGCGCTTTCAACCTCGCTAGACTCCGCGCCAGAACCAAGACCACCTTGTGTGCAGTGCGAGAACTGCAGTATGCTGACGACAATGCCACCCCAGGTCAGACGGCAGAGGACCTGCAGTCGTTAGCTGATGCATACAACTCTGCCTACGAACGTTTTGGGATGCAAGTCAACACAGACAAAACCAAGACCCTCGTCCAACATCCACCAGGACTGATGCTCCCCAACTTCAATACCACAGTGAATGACCAACCGTTAGAACAGGTGGACCAGTTCTCCTACCTAGGGAGCATCCTAACATCAGCTCCCACAAGCAAAAAGGACGTGGAGAACAGGATCAGGGCAGCCCACTCCGCCTTTGGCCGACTCAACTGCCGCGTATTTAACAACCACGCTCTGACAATGACCACCAAAATAATGGTGTTCAAGGCAGTAGTCCTCTCCACGCTCCTGTATGCATGTGAAACATGGACGCTATATAAAAACGATCTTAAAAACCTAGAACGCTTCCAACAAATGAAACTGAGGCAGATCTTAAAAATCCCCTGGGAGAGCCACACCACCAACATTGAAGTCTTAGAACGTGCCTCGCTGACCAGCGTGGAGGCCACCATCATCCACCACCGCCTCCGCTGGATAGGACACGTGCATAGGATGGATCCATCTAGGCTCCCAAAGAAAATATTCTACGGAGAACTGACCCAGGGCACCAGACCACGAGGAGCCCCGAAAATGCACTATAAAGATCAACTAAAGCACACCCTGGCTCTAACTGACATCGATCCTTCCTCATGGGAAGAAACAGCCAGGGACAGGAAAACCTGGAGGAGTACAGTACACCATGGCACCGTGGACTTCGAGGAGAGGAGGAGACAAAATGAGGAGGCTAGGAGGAGAAGAAGGAGAGAGCGATTAGAACAGCCCCGCCCACCACCTACCCTCCCTCGTGAACACTGTCCGCGACTCTTCCACCACAGACTAGGACTTAACAGCCACATCAGACATAAGCACCCACCCCACAGATAGGAGGCGGATGGCTAACGACAGAACCCAATACTCGGACACGAGTGGGCGCCGACGACGACGATAGTATATATATATATATATATATATATATATATATATATATATATATATATATATATATATATATATATATATATATATATATATATATATACATATATATATACACACACATAAATATTGTTTTTTTCTTTCTTTTATTATGAAATACACATTCACAATCTTACAATTCATAACATATATAGATCATAGTATATTTACATTAATAATTCATTTTACATATACTGCAATTACAATTTTAACTATTCATATAAATAATTTTTTGAATAAAAAATACATCTAGTCGTGAATACTTTTTAGTAGTAGTTTTAAATCTTATTTTATTTACATTAAAAGTATATATCATTGTACTCTTAATATATATATATATATATATATATATATATATATATATATATATATATATATATATATATATATATATATATATATATATATATATATATATATATATATATATAGTAATTGAGGGTCAGTACTTGAAAATCCTGTTAGCTAACATTTACTTCCAATTTATTGTTTTTTTTTTTTTTTGCTTTAGTTTAATAGATAATTTAATTTGATTGGAAATTAATTGATTTCAAAATCTTGAAAAATTACAGTGCAAATTAATTTTATCCCAAATGGATTCCTACATCATATAAATGATTGAATTTACGCTTTAGTAAAAGACCTAACTGATATTCAACTGTTGTAATGGAGAGATGAAAAATCATAATTAAAATATCATTAAATGTCAAGGAAAATGTAAATGACTGAATTTACACTTTAGTAAAAGACCTAGCTGGTATTCAACTGTTGTAATGGAGAAATGAAAAATCGTAATTAAATTTTAATTTTCATACCTGAATAGTGATATCTCAAATTTTGTATGGAGATTAGTATCGAATCAATATGTAGTATTTCCATGAATATATCATGATGTATAAAATTTCAATTAAATCTAAGATAAAACAATAAACAACAGAAAATTCAGTTAATTAAATCTACCTGGATACAAAATATTTGAGTCAGAAAGTATATGATTTAAATTTGTAGGATAGAACGTGATTATTATTATTATTATTATTATTATTATTATTATTATTATTATTATTACTTGCTAAGCTACAACCCTAGTTGGAAAAGCGGGATGCTATAAGCCTAGGAGCTCCAACAGGGAAAATAGCACAGTGAGGAATGGAAAGAAAGAAAAATAAAATATCTTATGAAGAGTAACAACATTAAAATAAAAATCTCCTATATAAACTATAAAAACTTTAACAAAACAAGAGGAAGAGAAATAAGATAAGGCAGTGTGCCCTAGTATACCCTCAAGCAAATAAAGACAGCAACTAAATCCTGTTATTTTGAACGTGAAATATTTTTAGTAATTTTGTAATTCCCAAAGGCTGGCGATTGGCTAAATGTCACCAGAACAAAAGCCCACGTCATTAACACTGCCGCCAATCAAGGGGGGAAGCTGAAGGAAAGTCCCCTACCATTTAAAAACACCATTAACGGAGAGAGAGAGAGAGAGAGAGAGAGAGAGAGAGAGAGAGAGAGAGAGAGAGAGAGAGAGAGAGAGAGAGAGAGAGAGAGTACTGTAATATGTAATACTTGCTATCAAATATAAATGTATTTTATGAATAAAATGTTCAGGGTATTGAAATATAAAAAGACGTAAAAGTGTAGCTCAAAAATATACAAAATATTTTAAGAGTAAAATGTATAGGGGATTAAAATATAAAAAGACTTGAAAATGTATCTCTAAAATATAAAAATATTATAAGAATAAAATGCAGATTATAACATAAAAAACGTAAAAAATGTAGCGCTAAAACACAAAAATATTATAAGAGTAAAATGTACAGGGGATTAAAATATAAAAAGACGTAAAAATATCGCTCTAAAATATAAAAATATTATGAGTAAAATATACAGGGAATTGAAATATAAAGATATTATAAGAGCAAAATGTACAGGGAATCAAAATATAGAAATATTATAAGAGCAAAATGTACAGGGGATTAAAATATAAAAAGACGTAATAATATAGCTCTAAAATACAAAAATATTATAAGAGTAAAATGTACAGGGGAATAAAAAGTAAAATGTACAGGGATTAAAATATAAAAAGACGTAAAAATACAACACTAAAATATAAAAATATAAGAGTAAAATGTTCAGGGGATTAAAATATAAAAATACGTATAAATATATATACAGGGGATACAATTCACAAGAATTATATAAGTACAGGAAGTACATAGACTCCAGGAAGCCCGCAGGGGACCAACTAAGACTTCAACAATGAGAAAATCTAGTAATTAAAAAAGGTCCTTTTCACTTGGAGGAAATGTACACTCACTTTTCATTCCATTTGTACACTGGTAGTTTTTTTCACGCACAAAAAAAATAATAAACACGAAATGTGTAAATATGTTTGAGTAAAGTTAGGAAAAAAAAGTTGTAAGATGAAAAAGCTAAGAATTTATTTTTATTGAGCGTCTTGAAAAATTTGATGAAATCGCCAAGTGAAATAAAAAAAAAAAAAAAAAACGTTGTCTTTGGGTTATAAGATCTGGAAATATAAAGAAAAATATAAAACGTATATATCTCGCATTTTAACTAAACTAATTAGGTTAATGTGTGTATAATATATATATATATATATATATATATATATATATATATATATATATATATATATATATATATATATATATATATATATATATATATATATATATATATATATATATATACATATATATGTAATAGTTAGTTATTACATGTTTAAAACACATGACGTAATATGTCATTGTGGAAGAAGAAGCTAGCGTGAGATTTGCTGTAGTCAGACAAAATCATAACAGGATGCATTTTGCATCTCTCAGCAATGTAACATTTTTCTGAAGCATAAACACAAATGCATACCGTGTGAAAGATTGTGTCGCCACCGGATGCAGGTGTCTTCCTAGACTAATGTAAAGTTTACATATTGTGTTTAAATGCTGAGACAACTAAATATACGATATCTGTGATATCGATATTTTAGGCAGTTCTTATCCATACTTCACCTGAATTGGTCATCCGACCAAACTAGCTATACTCCTGTGATGGAGATGTTAACACTGTTGTTTTTAGAGAATAAACCATTTTAAAAGTTAACATGCTTGACTTTATTTCAAGACTCAACATCTCAAACAACACATACTCAATGTGTGTTAATAACAGTAGCACACTAATATATATATATATATATATATATATATATATATATATATATATATATATATATATATATATATGTGTGTGTGTGTGTGTGTGTGTGTGAGTGTGTGTGTGACAAACACCCAGATTTCTATGTCATTCCAACATAAATTCTGAAGCATGCACTAACTTCAGATGTTTACCCAAACAAAATAAACTTATTTGTGAACTACTGCAAAGAGTAAGAATACCACCTGGGAAAAACACTAAAACCAGAAAAATCATAGGGAATAATGGTAAAATTAAATACTTTGACAGTACCTAAATAACAAGAAACATGTCAGACATTGAAGAAGTTCGTTTGACCATGTAAGTTTCTCTTTGCTCTGATTTGACGAGCTCTCTTTGAAAAGAACTTGAATGGGGCAGAGGCAAGGGACAGTGACACTGCCCTATCAAGCAGGACAATGCCCTAAAGACTGACCATATCACATGATCAGCGCCCAAGCCCCCTCTCCATCCAGGCTAGGACCAAGGAAGGACAGGCAATAGTTGCTGATGACTCAGCAGATAGAACTACGAGCTGCCCCAAAACCGCCATTCTTAGCTCACAAGGATGGTGAGGTTGCAGCAACCAGAGGAACTTAATGAGTCTGAGTGGGACTCGAACCCCAGTCTGGCAATCACCAAACAAGGACACTGCCACCAGGCCAGTAGAGCCAGAAATGGTTGATCGCCATAATTCTCCTTATAAAAATTGACTCCAAACAAAATTCTACAATATGCACTTACTTATTCACTCAAGAACAACATTCAAGACTCTGCTTACCCTAACAGATTCGAAACGAACCCCTCCTAAAGAATATACGCTTATATAGACTGTTGAAAATTTGCCGTAAATAACGGTAAAAATCTTGCAATAAATGTTGCCAGGCATTCACCGTTCTCAAAATGGATATATTGAGTGATGTTACATATTCGTTTCAATAAAAACTTTCATACTCTTTATAAATCTAAATTTTCATTTTACTACTTGCCAGCATTGTTTGGTCTGATCTTCTAAATGTGCAGACGAAAGACGCCTTTTGATATATCTGATTATATGACCAAGTTCTACATTCTACAGGAAAATGATATACACTCGCTCCAAATATCTTACAATAAGAAACCAACAAAAGGACTATAGTTATTCATAGCCATTCTCAAAGGATACGGCATTGTCTTACAATACACAAAAGACATAAACAATAGGAATCACAGACACCCAGAAATCCAATATCACCTAAAGGATCTAGACCCTAAATAGACCTCTGCATAACCCTGTCTTAAATCGTTCAATCCCTGTAATCAGCAAAAGGGGGTTAGACCCCTGTTAAGTCCCCACAGCCCCCAAATCATATGTACTTACTCACGGGGGGGAAAGAGCCCTTATATTTACTAAAGGGGGGAAATGACCCCTAAGGTAATCCCGAGGATCAAAAGTGAAGCTTCTAAACGTAACTCCTATCTGAGGCCACTCCCAGCGAAGTGCTCAAAACGCTATCATTTCAACTTTGCATAATAACTCCCATAGTATTCCACGAAGGCTCCTGAGGTAATACCGAGGATTATCAATAGATTGAAGCTTCTAAGCGTAACTCCTATATAAAGCTACTACCAACGAAGCGCTCAAAACGCCATCATTTCAACTTTACGTGATAACGCCCACAGTATTCCACGAGGACTCCTGGAGTAATACCGAGGATTATCAGTGGATTGAAGCTACTAAGCGTAACACTTATATGAAGCTACTACCAACGAAGCGCTCAAAACGCCATCATTTCAACTTTACGTGATAACACCCATAGTACTGTATTCCACGAAGACTCCTGACGTAATACCGAAGATTATCAATAGATTGAAGCTTCTAAGCGTAACTCCTATATGAAGCTACTACCAACGAAGCGCTCAAAACGCCATCATTTCAACTTTACGTGATAACGCCCACAGTATTCCACGAGGACTCCTGGAGTAATACCGAGGATTATCAGTGGATTGAAGCTTCTAAGAGTAACTCCCATCTGAGGCTACTCCCAGCGAAGCACTCAAAACGCCACATTTAAACTTTACGTGATAACGCCCACAGTATTCCACGAGGACTTCTGGAGTAATATCGAGGATTATCAATGGATTGAAGCCTCTAAGCGTAACTCCTATATGAAGCTACTACCAACGAAGCGCTCAAAACGCCATCATTTCAACTTTACGTGATAACGCCCACAGTATTCCACGAGGACTCTAGGGGTAATACCGAGGATTATCAATGGATTGAAGCCTCTAAGCGTAACTCCTATCTGAGGCTATTCCAAACGAAGCCCTCAAAACACTCTCATTTCAACTTTACATAATAACGCCCACAGTATTCCACGAGGACTCCTGGAGTAATACCGAGGATTATCAGTGGATTGAAGCTTCTAAGAGTAACTCCTATCTGAGGCTACTCCCAGCGAAGCGCTCAGAACGCCATCATTTCAACTTTACGTAATAACTCCCAGAGTATTCCACGAGGACTCCTGGGGTAATACCGAGGACTATCAATGGATTGAAGCCTCTAAGCGTAACTCCCATCTGAGGCTACTCCCAGCGAAGCGCTCAAAACGCTATCATTTCAACTTTGCATAATAACTCCCAGAGTATTCCACGAGGACTCCTGAGGTAATACCTTGGATTATCAGTGGATTGAAGCTTCTCAGAGTAACTCCTATCTGAGGCCATTCCCAGCGAAGCGCTCAAAACGCCATCATTTCAACTTTACATAATAACTCCCAGAGTATTCCACGAGGACTCATAAGGTAATACTGAGGATTATCAATGGATTGAAGCTTCTAAACGTAACTCCTATCTGAGGCTACTCCAAGCAAAGTGCTCAGAACGCCATCATTTCAACTTTACATAATAACTCCCAGAGTATTCCACGAGGACTCCTGGGGTAATATCGAGGATTATCAATGGATTGAAGCTTCTAAGCGCAATCCTATCAGAGGCTACTCCAAGCAAAGCGCTCAGAACGCCATCATTTCCACTTTACGTAATAACTCCCACAGTATTCCACGAGGACTGCTGAGGCAATCCCGAGGATTATCAGTGCATTGAAACTTCTAAGCGTAATCCTATCTGAGGCTACTCCAAGCAAAGCGCTCAAAACGCCATCACTTCAACTTTAAATAATAACTCCCAGAGAATTCCACGAGGAACTTTCATTCAGAAGCCTCCAATTTCAACATCCCAAAAAGGAGAAAGGCTCGAATGCAAATGGCACTGGCATGGCTTTCACAACGATTGAAAGTATGTCCCGGAGAGCAGAGATTTACGACAGGTTCTATAATGATGCGGCCGAGCCCAAGTCACAAGCAATATCTGGAGATCTAAGATTCGAAGCGCTCTTTACTCGTATTTGCGTTTGCTGTTTGTATGAGTGCGTCGGGTAACGAGATATGTGCGTTTTTAGAGAGAGAGAGAGAGAGAGAGAGAGAGAGAGAGAGAGAGAGAGAGAGAGAGAGAGAGAGAGAGAGAGAGAGAGAGAGAGAGAGAGAGAAAGAGAAACTAATTTTCATCGGAAATTCTCCGTAAGAATATACTTTTTTTCAACCGTATTTCAGTAAAATACAGGCGACCGTAATCTTACCTAACTTTGTTATTATCTTTTACGGGTTATTGACCATAATATCAGTATTTTACGTCAATATAACCGTTTTTAAAAGGGTAAAAATCCCGGAATAAATGTTGCCACACATTTCCCGTTTTTAATGCAAATTTTTAACAGTGCTCAGAAATAAATATCTTTTATTCCCTCATTCGTTTCCCGGTATAACTTACAACAAACTCTTTATATATGGATCTTCAAGTTGAATTCAAAAATAAAATGTCACTTACTTACTCTGTTATTAGTTTTACGGCCTTTTTCTATTCATTGGCTGCTTGAAACAAAACCTAATACAAGCATGTTCATTATGCAATAAATGGTTCAGATAAAATACACTGCATGTATAAAATAGAAAAACTATTAGTTTTAATTAACTATATTTAGGAAATTGCACTAACCTTACAAGACTACCATTTATAACCAATTCTTCGAAATTCCTTTTTAATCTTGTACACATTTTGCCCGGTCAAATATATGGTTCCATATTTCTCCGCATGGAGGAGCCACCGGACAATTATACGCGGGTGCAGGACGCCAACAAAAATATGACTTGTACAACTGGCCAGTGGAAACCTCGCTTTAAATAAAGCAGCAGAAGAATGAATTGCAGAAACTGGTTTAGCGATAATAAAAGCAAGAAATATAAATATGACGAATAATGTAGGTTCATCACACGGTAATATATAAAGATGCCAAGACAAATTTACGAAACAATAAAGAAAAACACACGGGTATATAAAAGAAATAATAAAAATATGGAAGAAAAGAATGAATCAAGTAAACTAGTTTAGAGATAATAAAAACAAGAAATATGAATATGACGAATAATGTAAGTACATCACATTGTAAGAAAGAAAATACGCCAAGTCATATTTATAAACAATAAACAAAAACATACGGATATAGAGACAAAAATAATAAAAATAAGGAAGAGAAGAATGAATTGCGTAAGCCGGTTTAGAAATACTAAAAACAAGAAATATAAATATGACGGAAAATAATGTGTAGGTTAATCACATGGTAATAAAGAAAATACGCCCAATCATATTTACTAACAATAGACAAAAGAAAAGGAGCAAAAGTATAGATAAAATAATAAAAATAAGGAACAGAAGAAGGAATTGCGTAATCCGGTTTAGAGATAATAAAACAAGAAATATAAATATGATAGAAAAGAAATGTAGGTACATCTCACGGTAATATATAAAGATGCCAAAACATATATACAAAACAATAAAGAAAAACACACGGGTATATATATATACTGTATATATATATATATATATATATATATATATATATATATATATATATATATATATATATATATATATATATATATATATATATATATATACAGTATATATATATATATATATATATATATATATATATATATATATATATATATATATATATATATATATATATATATATAAATAGGGATGAGAAGAATGAATTAAGTATGCTGGATTAGAGATACTAAAAACAAGAACTATAAATATGACGAATAACGTAGGTACATCAAACGGCAATAAAGAAAATACGCCAAGTCATATTTACAAACAATAAATAAAAACACACGGGTAACACGGCAGGAAGGAAGACTAGTGGGGACAAAGGGGGGGGGGGAGGAAGGGGAAGATTACGGTAAGAATAGCTGGGGATCCCTTCAGAAGGGGAAGAAAATCCATTAATATTGCTCCTGTCTCATTATGTTCGTCTTTCGGCGTGACCGCTATGATCCTGCTAACTCACAGGATGGCCACCACTGTTCGTTATTTAGGGGCGTCCTTGTTCATTTTCGAGATAATTATTAAGGTTAAGATGCATTTTAGATAATTATATATATGAATATACTTAAAAACATATATATAATAATTATGTTGGATATATATATATATATATATATATATATATATATATATATATATATATATATATATATATATATATATATATATATATATATATATATATATATATATATACATATACGACATGTACAGTATACATACGCGCTGTATGTATGTATGTATGCATGTATGATTGTAATCATACCCATATATATGCATGTTTGTATGCACACACATATTAATGTGCATGTATATGTTTACTCACCTCCTTATTGTGTGGTAGTGCTAGTTTATCTATGTATGTATGTATGCATACACACACACACACACACACACACACACACACATATATATATATATATATATATATATATATATATATATATATATATATATATATTATATATATATATATACATCAATACATATGTATATATGCTATATTATTATTAATTGCTAAGCTAAAATCTAAGTTGGAAAAGCAGAATGCTATAAGCCCAAGGGCCCAACATGGAAAATAGCCCAGTGAGGAAAGGAAACAGAATAAAATATTTTAAGGACAGTAACAACATTAAAATAAATAATTCGTATATAAACTATAAATACTTCAACAAAACAAGAGGAAGAGAAATTAGATAGAATAGTGTGCCAGAGTATACTCTAAAGCAAGATAACTCTAACCCAAGACAGTGGAAGACCATGGTACAGAGGCAATGGCACTACCTAAGACTAGAGAACAATGGTTTGATTTTGGAGTGTCCTCCTAGAAGAGCTGCTTACCATAGCTAAAGAGTCTCTTCTACCCTTACCAAGAGGAAAGTAGCTCCTGAGCAATTGCAGTGCAGTAGTTAACCCCTTCAGTGAAAGAAGAATTGTTTGGTAATCTCAGCGTTGTCAGGTGTATGAGGACAGAGGAGAATCTTTAAAGAATAGGCCAGAATATTCGGTGTATAGGCAAAGGGAAAGAACCGTAACCAGAGAGAATGATACAACGTAGTACTGTCTGGCCAGTCAAAGGGCCCCATAACTCTCTAGCGGTAGTATCTCAACTGGCGCCTGGTGCCCTGGCCAACCTACTACCTATAATATACTATATATATATATATATATATATATATATATATATATATATATATATATATATATATATATATATATACATACATAGACCCACGTGTGTGAGTGTATGTACATACTCACCAACTTGTGAAGTAGTGCTAGTTGTCATACACATACATACAAACTAACAAACGTCATAAGCTGTAATGATAACCATGTCTGCCATGTCTGGGATCAAACATTTCAGAACCCCCAATCAACTGAAACATGGCGTGTAGGAACCCTAGACCTACGAACAGACGCCAGTAATTCCAGATACTGCTAATTAACATGGCAGTTATGATGCCCATGCTACTGTGAATTTATATGAGCTGCATATTATGCTCACGTTGAGAGAGAGAGAGAGAGAGAGAGAGAGAGAGAGAGAGAGAGAGAGAGAGAGAGAGAGAGAGAGAGAGAGAGATATTAAATGTGAATATTGCTCCAGTTTATGAGAATCGTTATGTGTAAGATGCAACTTCCGCACAGGTGACAATGAGTTAACTATCATTCATTTTTCATTTGCATAAATATAATAAATTTAAAATATATATATGTAAATATCACCTGTGCTAATGAAGACAACAAGTCCCTACCTTCAACAGCTATAAACTGACATGCCAATTAAGTGCTTTGAAGCTTAGCGGTTGCAAATACTGGTTTCTACAATTTTATCTGGCCGCTTAAATGAATTATTCTAATTTAATATTTTTCTATCTAATTAATTTTCAAAATTAATACATTGCTTTCTAAGGCAAGGTAGATACCATTAACTATGCAACGTTCCTTGTAGGACAGTAGTTGGCGTGTGTATATGTATATATACACAGTATATATATATATATATATATATATATATATATATATATATATATATATATATATATTCATATATAATATATATATATTATATATGAATATATATATATATATATATATATATATATATATATATATATATATATATATATATATATACTGTGTATATATACATATACACACGCCAACTACTGTCCTACAAGGAACGTTGCATAGTCAATGGTATCTACCTTGCCTCAGAAAGAAATGTATTAATTTTGAAAATTAATTAGATAGAAAAATATTAAATTAGAGTAATTCATTTAAGCGGCCAGATAAAATTGTAGTAACCAGTATTTGCAACCGCTAATATATGAATATATATATATATATATATATATATATATATATATATATATATATATATATATATATATATATATATATATATATATACATACATATATATGTATGTATGTATATATATAAATAAATTTCTATCTCAAACTGGGATCGAACCCTAGCCCCTTCAAATGAAAGGCAAGGTCGCTACCAATCACGCCACCTGAGGCTCGAAAGAAGTCGGAACCCAAGTGCTAGCTGCACTTCACGAATGGTCTCACATCTGCGTGTTTCCCCCCGACTTCCCGACCCACCAAATGACACAATTGATAACTTTGAATTCAATTTTACCCGTAATGAGTCAACATCAATGAAAATAAACACAATATCGTTCCCAAATAAATAATCATCGTAATAAATTTCATCGTGGAATCCGAACCATGTGCTCCCTATGAACAAAAGAGAATACAATTGAAATCAACACAATAAACTAAGAGAATACAATTGAAATCAACACAATAACCTAGCTATCGAGGCATCCGAACCGTATGGCTACTCTGAACACAAGAGAACACAATTGAAATCAACACAATAAACTAGCTATGGAGGAATCCGAACCATGTGCCCCCTATGAACACAGAGAATACAATTGAAATCAACACAATAAACTAGCTATGCAGAAATCTGAACCGTGTGCCCCTTGTGAACAGGAAAGAACACAAATTGAAATCAACACAATAAACTAGCTATGCAGAAATCTGAACCGTGTGCCCCTTGTGAACAGGAAAGAACACAAATTGAAATCAACACAATAAACTAGCTATGCAGAAATCTGAACCGTGTGCCCCTTGTGAACAGGAAAGAACACAAATTGAAATCAACACAATAAACTAGCTATGCAGAAATCTGAACCGTGTGCCCCTTGTGAACAGGAAAGAACACAAATTGAAATCAACACAATAAACTAGCTATGCAGAAATCTGAACCGTGTGCCCCTTGTGAACACAAAAGAACATAAATTGAAATCAACACAATAAACTAGCTATCGTGGAATTTGAACCGTATGGCTACTCTGAACACAAAAGAACATAAATTGAAATCAACACAATAAACTATACTCAATTATTTTTAATGAGGCACATTTGCACTGACTCGCAGAGGTGCTCTTCTAGCTCGGAAAAGTTTCCTGCTATCTGATTGGTTAGAATGATCTTGATCGGGAAACTTTTCCGAGCTGAAAGGGCACACCTGCGAGTCGGTGCAAATATGCCTCACTAAAAACAATTGACTATAGCTATCGTGGAATCTGAACAGTGTTGCCCCTATAAAAAGAGGTTAACCCCCCCTCTCTCTCTCTCTCTCTCTCTCTCTCTCTCTCTCTCTCTCTCTTAACGCTCCACAGCTCCAACTCCTGTAAATGGGAGCCATTTTTTCACAAAGCCATTAGTTTGAGGCACGTGCGTTCCACTAATCATAACTCGTCGCTACCCGTAATTACCAAGTCAGCTGGAACACTGATTGGGGACGTTCGCATTTAGTAATGCTATATGTAATTTAATTACTTTTCGAAGAGAAAAATCAACACCGGTTCTACAGAGTTGCTTAAATTCCATCGGGATCGACGCAATCAAAATATGAAAAACAATTATAGAATCGCCATTATCCAAAATCATCATTAGAGCTGTAGACAATAAAATCGCGGACATCTGCATCCCGATATTCATGGAACTAATATGAATTAATCATTCTTTCCACCGAAACTACTCCTGTGTTAATATTAATTAAAAGCGTTGTACTCATGCAAGATTATATTCATGTCTATGGTATTAAACCCAATGCCTGAAGTAAGTACCCCCATTAAAAAAAATAAAATGAATTTATTCGCTGATTAAAAAAAAAAAAAAAAAAAAAAAAAAAACATTTGTGGAGCTAATCGTAAAAACATTTTAGTTTTGTTACTGAGGGTAACATAAGGAACAACATTCCCATAAATATACCTGTGAGTACCCCCTTTAAAAATGTTGAATTTAATCGCTGAATAAAAAATTGAAATAAAACATATGTGGAGCTAATCGTAAAAACATTTTAGTTTTGTTACTGAGGGTAACATAAGGAACAACATTGCCATAAATATATCTTTAAATATAATTACAGATGTAATCTTCCTTAGCACGAAGATAACTTACTATATGGTAGTCCACAGAAGGAAAATTGAAAGATGTATATATGTAGAAATGCTCGAACAGTTTCGTCCGCCACTGGACCTCTTCTTAGGGCGTTTCCATAATAAACGCTCTAAGGGCCCCGTCACACCGCCCGAACGTTGCTGGAGAGTTCCTTGAACGGTAGGGAGGTGGACCAAATCCTCGAAAATTTAATTTAACGTTTTTACGTTCGGTCTTTATTAGGCTGCTGAACGTAGCAAATCCTCGCATATTTCCTGAGTTTTCTTACATCTCTATTATGGAAGTTGCAAATTTATGCAATAAGGGTATTGGTATACAGGGTGTCAAAAAGCGTAGCGGAGTGATATTACAGTCACCAACCTGTAAGAGATAATAACAAAGTAGGGTAAAAATTACGGTCGCTGTATCTTAATTAAAATTACGTTTTTTTTTTTTTTAACAGTTTATCAAAAAAAAAAAAAAAAAAAAAAAAAAAAAAAAAAAAAAAAAAACGACTGAAACTTTTCGACATCCTGTATACCAATACCCTTATTGCACTAATCATATAAATGGAAACAATAGAAGTTTATACCAAAGAGTAGGCAAGACCTAAATAAACGAAGAAAAAGGACATGCAATAAATAACTCACTGAGAAAATAGTAAGAAGGACAACAATAAAATCAATATGATATTCTGAAAAACACGTTAATAATGTAAAAGCATAGAAAAACAAATAAGAAACTAGAGAGTATATGTAATAGAGATAGCGATAAATACAACAGGATAAGCAAATATATTCACTATAAAAGATGAAAAGTTGTTAAGCAAAGCTTCGTTACGATTCAAAATCACGAATTACTCGCTTGAAATATTCCAGTCATCAATAAAATCTCTCTCTCTCTCTCTCTCTCTCTCTCTCTCTCTCTCTCTCTCTCTCTCTCTCTCTCTCTCTAAATAATTTATACTGTTAAGTAGCAGAATAAGCATTTTAAAATGGAATAAAGTTTTGAGTTTTGATTCTCTCTCTCTCTCTCTCTCTCTCTCTCTCTCTCTCTCTCTCTCTCTCTCTCTCTCTCTCTCTCTCTCTCTCTCTCTCTCTCTCTAAATAATTTATACTGTTAAGTAGCAGAATAAGCATTTTAAAATGGAATAAAGTTTTGAGTTTTGATTCTCTCTCTCTCTCTCTCTCTCTCTCTCTCTCTCTCTCTCTCTCTCTCTCTCATCTCTCTCTCTCTCTCTCTCTCTCTCTCTAAATAATTTATACTGTTAAGTAGCAGAATAAGCATTTTAAAATGAATAAAGTTTTGAGTTTTGATTCTCTCTCTCTCTCTCTCCTCTCTCTCTCTCTCTCTCTCTCTCTCTCTCTCTCTCTCTCTCTCTCTCTCTCTCTCTCAATAAGCGAAAATCAAGCCATTAAAGCCCCGAATAAATAAAACTATTTATATCAAATATGTAAACGAACCAGCGGCAAAAAAATTCATCCTTCACACTCCGACGCCTGATCAACATATGTACACACGGGCCCATGAAAAATATATTATTTTCAAACTAATTTATCAGTAGACTTTTAAATTAATTGTTTACCTAATCCGAACAGACCGTATTCAGTGCAAAGATAGAAATTATTAGAAAACTATATATCTTTTTTTTTCGTAAATTCACATGCTTTCAACAATATATCAGCTGTAAAAGAGGAAGGCCAAGGTTTAGGTGGATGGATGGAGTGAAGAAAGCTCTGGGTGATAGGAGGATAGATGTGAGAGAGGCAAGAGAGCATGCTAGAAATAGGAATGAATGGCGAGCGATTGTGACGCAGTTCCGGTAGGCCCTGCTGCTTCCTCCGGTGCCTTAGATGACCGCAGAGGTAGCAGCATTAGGGGATTCAGCATTATGAAGCTTCATGTGTGGTGGATAATGTGGGAGGGTGGGCTGTGGAACCCTAGCAGTACCAGCTGAACTCAGTTGAGTCCCTTGTCAGGCTGGGAAGAACGTAGAGAGTATAGGTCCCCTTTTTGTTGTTTCATTGTTGATGTCGGCTACCCCCCAAAATTGGGGGAAGTGCCTTGGTATATGTATGTATGTATGTAAAATACAACTGGCCTTCTGATATGCCTTCAACAATATATCAGCAGTAAAATACAACTGGCATTCTGATATGCCTTCAACACTATATCAGCAGTAAAATACAGCTGAAATCTGATATGGCTTCAACAATATATCAGCAGTAAAATACAACTGGCATTCTGATATGCCTCCAATAATATATCAGCAGTACAATACAACTGGCATTCTGATATATACAACAATATATCAGCAGTAAAAAAACAACTGGCATTCTAATATGCCTCCAACAATTTATCAGCAATAAAATACAAGAGATTTTCGTTTAAATCGGCAAGTTCTCTCCGATGGTAAAATACTCGCATGAAGGGAAATGAAGACGAGAGAGAGAGAGAGAGAGAGAGAGAGAGAGAGAGAGAGAGAGAGAGAGAGAGATGAGAGAGAGAGAGAGAGAGAGTCGACTAAGTAGCAAAGTTAGAGACAATAACCACAAGAATTGATTAACGAAGGAGGGTCAGAGGAGTTGCAACAGATTTCAAGTGGTCAAATGAGCTCTTACCTAATTCTTATTACGAGAGAGAGAGAGAGAGAGAGAGAGGAGAGAGAGAGAGAGGAGAGAGAGAGAGAGAGAGAGAGAGAGAGAGAGAATAAGTCCAAACTCTTTAATCCATCATAAAAGGTTTATTCTCCATGATATTAATAATTATGAGAGAGAGAGAGAGAGAGAGAGAGAGAGAGAGAGAGAGAGAGAGAGAGAGAGAGAGAGAGAGAGAGAGAGAGAATAAGTCAAAAACTCTTTAATCCATCATAAAAATGTTATTCTGCTGGATATTAATTAAGAGAGAGAGAGAGAGAGAGAGAGAAGGAGAGAGAGAGAGAGAGAGAAAGAGAGAGAGAGAGAGAGAGAGAGAGAGAGAGAGAGAGATGAGAGAGAGAATAAGTCAAAACTCTTTCATTCATCATAAAAAGGTTATTCTCCATGATAATAATACGAGAGAGAGAGAGAGAGAGAGAGAGAGAGAGAGAGAGGAGAGAGAGAGAGAGAGAGAGAGAGAGAGATGGGCTTTCATTACTTTCATGGATAAAGAAAACACGACTTATTGTCTATGAATATACGAGTAGAAGCAAGCCTACGCTACATCATATTATCAGCATATTAAGTACTTTTAAAGTCTCTTTTGTTTAGGTAAAGACAAATCTATACAGTGAACGTCAATTTCCCGGAACATTGTAGAATCATCTGTTCAAAATATTCGGCGATGAATAAGAAAAAAAAAAAGTTGTAATTAAAATACAATTATAAGGTGAAAACCAAACTAATCTCGATGTGACATAAAAAAAAAATTATTGGAGGTAATAAATAGTGATTAAGAAATCAGTAAACATAACTAGGCCTATACGTTTTGATACAGTAAGATTAGATATGGAATAAGTTGCAATCTTATACAGTTCTCGTGCACTATAGATAATCTTTTTCATAGTTTATATATGACATATCTGTTTTTGACGTTGTTAATAGTTTACAGTATATAGGACATATCTGTTTTGACGCTGTTACTGTTTTTAGAATGATATATTGTTAATTTATTCTCATCATTTATTTATTTCCTTATTTCCTTTCCTCACTGGGCTATTTTTCCCTATTGGAGCCCTTCAGCTTATAGCATCTTGCTTTTCCAACTAGTGTTGTAGCTTAGCAGGCAATAATAATAATGATAATTTACCAAGGCACTTCCCAATTTTTGTGGGTAACCGACATCAAAGGAACAAAAGGGGACCTTTCGTTTCTCCGCTCTTCCCAGCCTGACGAGGGATTCAGCTGAGTTTGGCTGGTAGTGCTAGGGTGCCACAGCCCACCCTCCCCCGTCATCCACCACAAATGAAGTTTCATAATGATTGTAAATAATCGCAACGGCGATATCACTCCACTTATTGCACCTGCAAACCTACTTCCATGCTGTGACAGAGGGTGCGAGTTTTCAATAAAAGTCAAAATTATCCCCTTTCAAAATCGTTTTATAGTAAGCTTCGTAAAAAAAAAAAAAAAAAAAAATAAAATAAAAGTAAACCAAGATTTAACAAGAAAATATATTTAGCCCCCCCCCCCCCCACAGAAAAAGAAAAAAAAATGGAGAGGAGGTCGATCACGATAAACTCTACGGTAAGATTTAGCCACATTTAAGTAAGTGTATTTTTGTTTAGTGTTTCAACAATTATAATAATAATAACAATAATAATAGTAACAATAATAATAATAATAATAATAATAATAATAATAATAATAATAATAATAATAATAACAACAACAACTCCCCGTCAAGGAAAAGGGGGGGGGGGTGGTGGAAAGGATTGAATCTGTGTGTATGCATGTGCGTTCATATCTATCCAAATCTTTAGCCGTCATTTTTGACAGGTCACGTAAACTAGTATACAAATACACAGTGATGAATGACAAAACAAAAAATATAATCTTACACGTGCCATCAGAGGAAGATATACCTACAAGACGAGAAATTGCGTAAATTACGCAAACCAGTTTGAAGTTTTCCTGGTAGATTATTATCAATGTTTTCTAATCCATTTTAATTGGTAATTATCTATTTTCACATTTAAGATTTCAGAAGGTATGCATATCACATATTTCATAACATTTAATTAAGTATATTATTTTTCACAATTAAAACTTCAACATGAGTGCATTTCATAAATTATTTAAATATATGTATATATATATATATATATATATATATATATATATATATATATATATATATATATATATATATATATATATATATATATATATACACACACATATATACATGTATATATATTACATATATTCATATATATATATATATATATATGTATATATATTTATATATATGTATACATATATTCATATATATATATATATATATATATATATATATATATATATATATATATATATATATATATATATATATACTTTATATGTATATATATATGTATATATATATATATATATATATATATATATATATATGTATATATATATATATATATATATATATATATATATATACATATATATAATCATAAAATTGACGATCATGACAGACCCCCGATAAAATTCATTTTGAAAACGTTTGGGGACATATCAAGCAAATGTCTAAAAGCAGAAAAGTCAAGAAATGCAACGTTTTGATATATTGGGTACGAAGTCGTCGAGAATCCCCAAAACATTTTGGGAGTAAGCCAAGATTCCGAGAAAAATGTCTCATTCTGCTGGAGTGATTGTGAAAAGTTGATGTAGATGCTCAAAGATTCATTTCAATGGTTTCGATAACTGACAAAAATAATAATAATAATAATAATAATAATAATAATAATAATAATAATAATAATAAATTAGATACCACATAACGATTATCTGTTAAATTTATAAGTGGAAAGTTCAGATTGGGAGCATCCACTTGCATTTCAAAACTAGCCAAAAGCGTCTAGGTATCTTCTAGGAATCTAGATAGCTGCATGCATTTAAAATATAGACATAAGCTTTTTATATATATATATATATATATATATATATATATATATATAAATATATATATATATATATATATATATATATATATATATATATATATATATATATATATATATACATATGCATGCATGTGTGTGTACGCTAAATTAAGACATCGGGCAAAATATTGTGTACATCTTGTTCTGAAATAACAAAAGACATTGACATAAAGAGAAGTAAAATGATATACTTGTTCTAATATCAGTATACAATAAACAGCTTTTTTAGCTTGCTAAAAACAAAGATGACTATTCACCATACATCAGCAGTTTATTAGTAATATGGAAATCCCAAGATGGTTGCATTATTGACAAGAGAGAATCAATGCTTATTAATAAAGGGTTCACAATACCTTTTTCTTTACACATCAAGATAGTAGAAATTGAATTGGACCATTAATTTTCTTATTCGAACGTTAGATTTCTATTTAATAGGTTAAATATTTTCACTCATACTGAGAAATATCTGCTCGCTTTCTCAACGCATTAAGTGTTTGCCATAAACTTTGAGGAGAAAAAAAAAACACATTACATTCCAGCGATATCTTCCAAACAGCTATAAATAAACGCAAGTTTGGAAACACTTTCGCCGGCCGCCTTTTATATAAACGCTCATAATTTATTCGAAGTTACATCAGGCTTGGAACGAACGCAAAGCAATAAACAGACACTTTCGCACAAGCGGAATAGATAGTAAGAAAGTAAGCGGGGGAATAGAAAGAAAATATAAACACTCAGTCATAAAGGATGAGAAAGGATATATCTCTGGCGAGGTACGATCTGAATATTGGGGGGGCCGGACTAGCAACAGCTGCATAAGTCAAGAGCCCAGCGTTATTATAGCCTCTGCGGTTTGCATATATCACGTCTGGGCTAACAGATTTCGCACACGCATACCATTTGATTGTTAGCTGGACAGAGGAGCTCAGCGAACCATTGTGTTATGTCTACTAAAATATATAGTAATACTTTTATATATATATAAAAAATAATAATTATTATTATTATTATAATAAAGTGAGGTAGGATTAGTGTTAAAAGACCACACATACATACATACATACATATACCAAGGCACTTCCCCTAATTTTGGGGGGTAGCCGACATCAACAAATGAAACAAAACAAAAAGGGGACCTCTAATCTCTACGTTCCTCCCAGCCTGACACACATATTAACAAAAAATGAATTATCTACTGCACAAGACAGAGAGAGAGAGAGAGAGAGAGAGAGAGAGAGAGAGAGAGAGAGAGAGAGAGAGAGTAAATTTACTCCCTTTTATTATATAAAATATAAGGAATTATAGTTAGTTTAGTCAAAAAAATATATCGGTACCTCCATATAAATTCAGCCAAAGAATATTATATATTATATAGCTCGATTGGTAGAATCCCTGCTGACATGGTTTCGGCTGGGAAGCACAGGTTCGAATCCTTGCCAAGCCAAAAGCATTATATCATAAATGAGTATCCAGTGGTTATACATTCCCAAACATAGAATTCGATAGTCAATGCCATTGTGGTTAATATTTACAATGATTAAAATCATGAGTATTAGTGATATGTATGTATGTGTATATATATGTGTATGTATGTATGTATGTATATATATATATATACATATATATATATGTATGTGTATATATATTATATATATGTGTATATATACGTATATGTATATGTATATGTATATATATATTATATATATATATATATATATATATATGTATATATATATATATATATATATATATATATATATATATATATATATATATATATATATATATATATATATACACACGTTCAAAACACAAAGCAAACCTAATCTTTTGACTCTGCTGTAGCATCCCATCAGAGGCCTTGCCTGATGTATGCTGAATGTCACCAACAGCATAACCAAGTTAGGAGACCCAAGTTTTGTTCGGCCAACTTCTGTAAACCTTTGAAGTGGCTCCTCAAAGGGAATTACTTCCAGGTATCACAGTCGTGTGTGGTGCTCCTCCCTCACCAATCTTCTTCTTCTTGTCTTTTTTTCATTCTGTAGCATTGTTTGAGGGTGAATGTTGGAACAGGCTTAAACATTCCTATTACTTGTCAAATACATTTTCTTTTATGGGGAATTGTTGTTTATTACCTCTGCCAACTAAGTTGGGAGGGGGTTATGTTTTCGCCCCTGTTTGTTTGTTTGTGAACAACATCCTGACCACAATATTACTCATAGAGTAATGAAACTTTCAGGAATGAATTGTTATGTTGACACGTGGAAGTGATTTAATTTTGAAAGTCCTAGGTCAAAGGTCAAGGTCATGGTCGAGCAAGAGGTCTACCGAATTAACCTTAACCTTAAACCCAAGTTCGATCATGGTTGACACACACACACTTCAAATACACATACGGTGTAAATTGATCCTAGGAATGGTAAGTTGGTTTCAAGATATAAAATGCCGTGGCAGAGGTCAGCACTCCGAGTACTTTTCTAGTTTTGGTCTGAAATACGATATGAAACTAGTTTAGAGTTACCTTTTCAGGAGTGAAACGGGTTGGGAAACAAACACAGGGTTGAGACTTAGATTTAGGGTAAATTAAAAATACAACACTCTATGTTACGTTAGTTGGGGAACCTAAGTTAGGCAGTTTTCTTATGTTCGATTCCCTTTTAAAATGTGGGTTTTCAATCATAACTTTTGGAAATTTTATCCCCGGCCTGTCCCAACCCACTACAAAGGCTTAATTATTTGCGATTGATCTCTCATATACTCAGCTGTGTTTGCGTCCCTAACTGGTTAACACCCGACTGGGGCTCGAGTCCCGCTCAAACTCGTTAGTTTCTTTGGTCGCTGTAACCTTACCATCTCTGTGAGCTAACTTTGTGGGGATATGGGGAGCCTATAGATCTATCTGCTGAGTCACCAGCAAGCCATTGCTTGGCCCTCCTTCATCCTAGCTTAGGTAAAGAGGGGCTTGGGCTCTGATTATATTTGTATATGGTCAGTCTAAAGGGCATTGTCCTGGTTGATGGGGCAATGTCACTGCCCTTAGCCCCCTGCCATTCATGAGCGGCCTTTAAACCTTTAAAGGCATGAAAGTAAGCAGGGAAGCGCCTACTTGTGCTAAAGAGAGAGGAAGATGAAAGATAGGAGGAGGAGGAGGAGGACTAGAGATAATCTCACGCTTTCCTTTCAAAGCATCCCCCCCCCCCCCTCCCAAGAGCCATTCGAAGCAGTCAGCCAGTTCCTGGTAGGGTAATCAGGACCTATTGTGAAAAACATCAAGCCTAGTTCCTTTCGTTCCGCTTCCTCATTGATTAACTCTCACGGCCGGCACTTCTTCCTTGAAGAGATTAGGCAGATGAATTCACTTTCATCGTGAACTCACACTTCATGAAGCGGGAGGCTAAAAGGAAGACTACTTAAACTTTAAAACTCATTTGCATCACCAAATAGAATGGCACTCGTTAGAAAGCATGCCTTCATCACGCCAAGCAGTCTTATTTTGATTTTGATTTAACTGCGTACTTGTACTTCGATATATTTTCTTCAAATTCTAATGGATATGTCCTTGCGTCATACCCTACATGTGCACTAAGTTTCGTTGAAATTGGTTTGGTAATCTTTGCATAATGTTGTTCACAAACAAAAATAAACTAACAAAATATTTTTCGTTTACTTAAGATTGCGATTATCTTCAAAGTACTGACGAGTACTTGTACTTTGATATACTCTATCCAGAATGATACAGACCCATCCTTGGATCATACCCAACATGACTACAATGTTTGGTCGAAATCGGTGCAGTAGTTTTAGTGTACAGCTGCTTAAATAAACGATGACAGGGGTGAATACATACCCTTCGCAAGATTTTGGCAAAGGCAACAAAGGCTACAGGTTCCTAAGTAGAAAGAAGTAAAGGGGATGGCTAACTGGTAACGAGGTTAATGTCCCTTAAACCACTATATGCTGGTGTTACAATTTCATTTCTAGTGAAAATTAAGATTACATTATGGTCTGCAGGCCATAACGTACGGTGTACGTCAGCATTAAATAAGGGTTCAGCAAATTGATCAGATGGACATACCACAAAATTCCATATTTCTCTTAACACGTATTTATCACATCCAATGAATCTACTCTATCTTTCTGGACCATTTTACCTATTGAATGTTATTACCTTTGGGCACTCGGGTTTAACCTAACTTTCATGTTTAGAAGAAATTTTCATCGTGTTTGTGTTTGATACTGAACGTTATCCGGTTATCCGGATGATACTTTTATTTTGATTTAATTAAAGAATACAGATGCGTAACATCTGTAAATTCTCACAGGACTCTCGAAGGATTTTTCCCTTAATGAAATACACAGGACTCTCGCAGGATTTTCCCCCTTAATGAAATACACAGGACTCTCGAAGTATTTTTTCCTTAATGAAATACACAGGACTCTCGAAGGATTTTTTCCTTAATGAAATACACAGGACTCTCGAAGGATTTTTTCCTTAATGAAATACACAGGACTCTCGAAGGATTTTTTCCTTAATGAAATACACAGGACTCTCGAAGCATTTTTCCCTTAATGAAATACTAAAGGATACTAAAACTAGAAGGGCACTCAGTAGGGCACTGACCTCCATCGCGGCAGCTTATTTCTGAACTCTTTGCTCGTCCTTAACCTTAACCTTAACCTTTGATCTTAACGTGTATTAATTGGCGTGGATTTTCATTTACTCAAATATGAACCAACTTTCAAGTCTCCGTACCAACCATGTCCAAACTTATGACTGTTTACATGAATTGGACATTTTGTTTGACCATGACCTTGACCTTCCAAAATTCAATCATTTCCAGCATTTTACCTAACAGTTTCATTACTCTACGGTTAAAATTGTGGTTAGTGACTTTTTCACAAACACACACAAACGAGGGGCGAAAACATAACATCCTTCCAAATTCGTTGGCAGAGGTAACAAATTTAAAAGATATTTGCCAGCTAGGTGGATAGGGCACAGATGTGTGGTGGGGTGAACCTTTCCCACCATCTTCATTATCCAGTGGCAGTCATCTGCTTCCTGGAGTTTTTACCTTTTTCCTGACCCTCTCAAAGGAAAGTGACCACCAGTATATTCATCATCTTCAACTCCCGACTAAAATCAATGATCCAGCCATTACCATAAGAAGCGAGACCCTTACCTGGCAATATTAGGATGTGTTTAATAGTCTGCAACTGATATTTTCACTAGAAGGAACGATAGTTGCTTATAAGTTTTATTATTACATCTCAAATACTATATCAATCGATGGTGAATGCTTCACCAACCTTTGAAGTAGATTGAATGACAAATTCCCATTCCAAACAGTCTTTCCTGAAGATAATAAGACAGTAAACTGAATTAATCATATGGTGTCCATGTAAGGATATAGAAATACATCCACCATTTCAAATTATTATTATTTGCTAAGCTACAACCCTAGCTGGAAAAGCACCATGCTATAATCCCAGGGGCTCCAACAGGGAAAATAGCCTAGTGAGGAAAGGAAACCAGGAAATAAGAGAATTAAAATAAAATATTTCAAGAACTGCTAATTATTTTATGGGCAAATTTCATTAATCACTTACAAAATTACAAATAAGGAAAAACACAACACCACCTATTCTGCCTTAAAGCACTAATAACTACATTAATAAATAAACATACTTGAGCATGTTAAGAGATTAAATCAAATGATGAATTCTGAACCAGTTGTTTCACTGAATCCTGGAATCTCAATTGAGGCTGTGGATGAGATGGCCCTAAAGTCACTCACGTTTACAGAATATCCGACGGAGAAATTGATTCCTGGAGGCTCCAAGTACAACAGTTGCATACTCTCGCAAGGCGGTGCTGCATTGTAATAGTGCTCTGTAGTTCCAGAAGTTCAAAGAGGTTATGCAGCTGCCCACCAAAATGTGATAGAATTGGATTAGTCAACATTGGTCCATTATCCGAAAAGATAAACACCATGAACACTGTCGGTGTTTCCATTTTCAGTTGAAAGAGTAAAGTAATGAGACACTGGATAGAAAAAATGTTATCATAGCTTATTTTCTAAATAACTTATCTGCTGTATTATTCTCAGTCTTTAGGGGACTGTATCCTTACAATTCTGAAAGGAGTGATGTTTGCAGCAATATTTGACAACTCGAATTTCACATTTATTATCGACTTAGAATATATATATATATATATATATATATATATATATATATATATATATATATATATATATATATATATATATACATGATGTTAATAAAAAGAGGTATTCTTGGATTATAGAGAAAATTCAATAAAACATATACTGACATTACACTGTAGAGTGATTAAACTACAGCCTTTTTTTTCCAATGTTAGTGAAACAAAACATTACTAAAATAACAAAATATCTTATACCATAATATAAAAATGAACTTTTTGGCCACTAAAAACTAAAACCACCCATGGTCGTCTCCTACATTAGTTGAAGTTTAATATTGGGAGCTTAAAAAAATAAACTAATAAGGGATACTGAATGAAATGCCTTGAGAATAACAATGAAAAAGTTAAAATGAAAATATTCGCCATAATTGCCTGTTAAGAGAAAATTAATGGTTAAAAGATCCCTGGAACTTCAGTCTCTATCCAAGGCCATCCCGCCATCTAATCTAAATGAATAACCATTGTTCCAGGGACCCAAGCAATAAATTTCCGGAAATGAGAAAGAAGCAGAAAAACGGTGAGGAGTTTTCAAGTCAAGAAAAGACATATTGCGCCTTGTAAATAATTACACCGACCCTTTATCACGCTCTCTTCCTATCTTCCTTTCCTTCGTTGCTCCATTCCTCCCTTCTGTTTGTTTCCTTCACGTGACCAGGTCTCATATAGCAGTTATCGATCACACCTGCGTGGACTTTTTTTAGCATCCCCTTCCCGTCCATGCAATGAAAGACCCTCCAACCCATCTTCCCCCACAGAGATCCTCCAAACCCTCTTCCCTCACAAAGAACCTCCAAAATTTCTTCTCCCACAAAGACCATGAAAAAACTCTTCCCCTCACAAAGATCCTCCAAATCCTTTTCCCCCCACATAGACCTTCCAAACCCTCTTCCCTCACAAAGAACCTCCAAACCCTCTTTACCTCACAAAGATCCTCCAAATCCTTCCCCCCCCCCCCAAAAAAAAAGACCCTCCAAACCATCTTCCCTCACAAAGAACCTCCAAACACTCTTCCCCCACAAAGAACCTCCAAGCCCTCTTCCCCCACAAAGACCTTCCAAACCCTCTTTTCCTCACAAAGACCCTTCAACCCCTCTTCTCCCAAAAAAGATCCTCCAAACCCTCTTCCTCCACAAAGACCCTCCAAACTCTCTCCCCACCACAAAGACCCTCCAAACCCTCTTCCCCCCACATAGACCCTCCAAACCCTCTTCCCCCACAAAGGCCCTCCAAACCCTCTCCCCCTACAAAGACCCTCCAAACTCTCTTCCCAACACAAAGATCCTCCAAAACCTTTTCCCCCACAAAGACCCTCTAAACCCTCTTCCCTCCGCAAAGATCCTCCAAAGCCTCTTCCCCCACAAAGACCCTCCAAACTCTCTCCCCACCATAAAGACCCTCCAAACCCACCCACCCCCATAAAAACCCTCCAAACTCTCTCCACACCATAAAGCCCCTCTAAAACCTTTTTCCCACCACAAAGACCCTCTAAACCCTCTTCCCTCCACAGAGATCCTCCAAACCCTCTTCCCCACAAAGACACTCCAATCCCTCTTCCCCCACAAAGACCTTCCAAACTATTCCAACCACAATGCCCCTCCAAAACCTTTTCCCCCCCACAAAGACCCTCTAAACCTTCTTCCCTCCACAAAGATCCTCCAAACCCTCTTCCCCCACAAAGACCCTCCAAACCCTCTTTCCCTTATAAAGACCCTCAACTTTCTTCCCAACACAAAGACGCTCCAACCCCCCTCCCCAGAATAGACTTCACACTCCCTTCCGGCCACAAATTCACTTCTTAATTCTTCGATAAAGTAACAACCCATATGTCGTCTCAGACTTACTCTCAAGACTTAGGACTTTAGCCTGAGTAGAATTATTTTATGTTTTATTGTATTCGGACGACGTCTCTCTCTCTCTCTCTCTCTCTCTCTCTCTCTCTCAAAGAATGAATAGAGGCAGTTAATGTGGGCAGTGGACATGCTGTGAAATTAATTGTTTACGAAGGAAGTAGATGCATTTATAGGCCTATGTACTTTTACGGAAACAACATTTCTTTCTGCTCTATGGTTATCTATCCCTTTTTTTTTCAAATAACTTCATTTACAGAATAAGGTAGACAAGATCATTAAAACTCTCTAAATGCTCATACCAAATCAATCTACCAAAGAGCAAATGGAGTTTCTCCGATGGAGTAAAAAGTCATTGAGTCATCCAAAATCCTTGTATCTCTCTCTCTCTCTCTCTCTCTCTCTCTCTCTCTCTCTCTCCTCTCTCTCTCTCTCTCTCTCTCTCTCTCTCTCTCTGAGAAAATTATACGTATACAGTACTTCTAACCAATGAGGAAATAAAAAAATGGAGGAAATAAAAATATGGAGTCTTCCCTATGGACTAAAAAGTCATTGAGACATCCAAAATCCTTGCAACTCTCTCTCTCTCTCTCTCTCTCTCTCTCTCTCTCTCTCTCTCTCTCTCTCTCTGAGAAAATTATACGTATACTTCAAACCAATGAGGAAATAAAGAATAATGGAGGAAATAAAAAAAAGGAGTCTCCCCGATGGACTAAAAAGTCATTGTGACATCCAAAATCCTTATAACTCTCTCTCTCTCTCTCTCTCTCTCTCTCTCTCTCTCTCTCTCTCTCTCTCTCTCTCTCTCTCACGTTCCAAGACCTCCTATGACTTAATGTTTAAAGGTAAAAGCCAAAGGTATGCGTGCTTAAGAATTACTTTTAATACCCGTATTCATATAGTCATCATGAACTATTCCTAAGGCTTTTGACATCAGAAGTTGATAAATCTTCATTGAAGACTTTCATCAGTCACCATGATAAATAGAAAGGTGAGTTTAGGTAATGTATACCAATGACCAAGCCTTTTTTCCGACATCTAATTGACCTACTTTCTCTGTTTTGATGCCCATCTATCAATCTATCTATCTATCTATCTCTACTTTTCTATATATCGATCCGTCGGTTAGATTTCCCCAGTCGTCTCTATCTTGTCCTTTTAAATCAATACTTCTTCAATCATCATCTCCTACTTCATAACTTCATGGTCCTTAGCCATGTACGCCTGGGTCTTCCAATACTCTACACTTCTTTAAATCTTCGCCCACTAATTAACTTTACCAAGGTTGTGGTGGTCGAGGTGGTAACGTCCCTGGTGATCGCCAGACTGGGGTTCGAGTCCCGCTCAAACTCGTTAGCTGCTTTGGTCGCTGCAACATCACCATCCTTGTAAGTTAAGAATGGGGGGTTTGCTGGGAGCCTATAGGTCTATACAGCTGCAGAGTCATCAACAGCCATTGCCTGCCCCTCCTTGGTCGTAGCTTGGGTGGAGAGGGGTCTTGGGAGCTGATCATATGTAAGTCTCTAGGGCACTGACCTGCTCGATAGGGCAATGTCACTGTCCCTTGCCCCTGCCAGTCATGAGCGGCCTTTTAAACCTTTAATAAACCATTCTCGTAATATCACCCTTGCACTGAATCCACCCCAGACCCCCCCCCCACCCCAAGTTCACTTGGAGCGCCACTTTACGAAAATATAAATGGCAGTCCGACAGCCATCTATTCCCCCCTTACACATGACAGATAAGTAACATTAGTCGGAGCAGAGGGCGAGGGATGACGGACAAGAAGTCTGCGGCACAAAAACACCAAGTTTGGGGATAGAAGGAAAAAGTGAAGGGAGGGAGAAGGTTGGTGAAATAAAGAAAAATATGCGAAGGGGAGCTTAGAAGAAGCAGAGAAGGAAAGCGGAATGAGGATAGATGGAATGACTGTACAGAAGGGAAAAAAATGGAATGAAGGAATGGAAGAATTAGTTGGATGGTATGAAGGAATTACGAATATTGAAGAGAGAATAGAAAATGAGTTGGAAATTGAAGCCATTTCATTAATAACTTAAATATTTGCAGAGGGTAAAATGAATTTCATATAAAACATATATAAAAAAATCAAAGTACATATTAAAGGTGAAATACTCTGTTTAACAGCCATATCTTGTTTAAAGGCCACTCATGAATGGCAGAGGCAAAGGAAATTGACATTGCCCTAGCAAGCAGGACAATGCCAGAGAGGCTGACCATACATACATATATGTGCGTAATGGCCCTCTCCACCCAAGCTAGGACCAAGGAGGGCCAGGCAATGGCTGCTTGACTCAGCAGATAGACCTATGGGCTCCCTTAAACCCAGCATCTTTAGCTCACAAGGATGGTGAAGTTGCGGCGACCAAAGGAACTAACGAGTATGAGCGGGACTCGAACCCCACCCAGTCTGGCGTTCACCAGTCAGGGACGTTACCGCATTGGCCACCACGGGAAAATATCATTATTATAATTATTATCATTATTATTATTATTATTACTAGCTAAACTACAACCCTACTTGGAAAAGCAGGATATTATAAGCCCAAAGGCTCCAACAGGAAAAAAATAACCCGGTAAGGGAAGGAAATAAGGAAATAAATAAACTACACGAAAAGTAATGAACAAAAAATGTTTTGAGAACAGTAATAAAATTAAATTATATCTTTCATATATAAACTATAAAAACTTAAAATAACAAGAAGGAAAAAAATAAGACAGAAAAGTTTGCCCGAGTGTACCTTCAAGCAAGAATAACTAAAAGACAATATATAAGTAAATAAAAAATATAAAATATTAGGCAAAGTATTTATTTTTTAGTATTTTTACAGTTTATTATTGTTACTGTTTTTAGAATGATTTATTGTTAATTTATTCTCATCATTTATTTATTTCCTTATGTCCTTTCCTCACTGGACTATTTTTCCCTATTGGAGCCCTTGGGCTTAGAGCATCTTGCTTTTCCAACTAATGTTGTAGCTTGGCTAGTAATAATAATAATAATAATAATAATAATAATAATAATAATAATAATAATATATATATATATATGTATATATATATATGTATATATATACATATATATATATATATACATATACATATATATATATATATATATATATATATATATATATATATATATATATATATATATATATATATCCACAAATTAAAAAGCGACTTGAACGCTGGTAAAGGATTAGTTCGTTCTCAAGCCCACAGGGGAGTAGTGCTTTTACTTGGCTCTTAACCTTACTGATCAGGTGTGCCATTTAAACCTTAGCACATCTCACAGAAGTAACTATATGCAATGCAATTTAAACTACGAACCACTTACGTACTAATCAAATATGAAAGTTATTTGAAAATTAATTATATTTTTCATATTTCTGTAAGAATTGACGTAAAGTAGAAAAAAATCTGAATTAATTAATGGATGATTATTATTATTATTGTTGTTATTATTATTATTATTATTATTATTATTATTATTATTATTATTATTATTATTATTATTATTATTATTATTATTATTATTAATAGCTAAGCTACAACCCTAGTTGGAAAAGCAAGATGCTCTAAGTCAAAGGGCTCCAACGAACAAAAATAGCCAAGTGAGTAAAGAAAATAAGGAAAAAGAGTAAACGAAAACAAAACTAATGAGCAATTAAAATAAAATATTCCCAACAAAAGCCAATACTTAATCTCCAACAAGGAAAAATAGCCAAGTGGCGAAAGGAAATAAGGAAATAAATAAACGATATGGGAAATAATGAACGATTAAAATAGAATATTCCCAAGAAAACCCAGTACTTAACCTTAAATCACGTCTCGCGTGTGTGCCCTCACGCCCATAAATTTCAACTAGAAGGCAAGAGTACTAAAATGATATTCTTATTTTTAATATTAAATGCCAAGCTACACCCCTAGTTGGAAAAGCAGGATACTATAATACCAGGGGCCCCAACCGGGAAAATAGCCCAGTGAGGAAAGGAAATAAGAAAATAAGGAATAATAAAATATTTCAAGAATAGTAACAATATTAAAATAAATATTTCCTATTTAAACTATAAAAACTTTAACAAAACAAAAGGCAGAGAAAATAGATAAAAAAGTGTGCTTGAGTGTACCCTCAAGCAAGAGAGCTCTAATCCAAGGCAGTGTAAGACCATGGTACAGAGGGTATGGCACTACCCGCAATAATAACGAATCCAGATAAAACAAGCAATAATTTACCGCGTCGTGTAAGACAGAACAGCCCATTGCACTAGAGCCAGTGTTGCCAGGTATGGGGATTTATCCCTAGATTTTGGGATTTTGGGTGTCTGATGGGGATATTCTGTTCAAATTTCTATGAAGAAACAAAGACGAGTAAACCTTTATATTGTTGCAATTAATTTGCTTGCGCTTATATGAAGTATATTGAGTAATTTCTATTACTAGTAAAGCCTGCGTGATCAAGACAGAGTAGAATATATTTGTGGAAATGGGGATTTTTTAGGTTGTTTGGGGATATTTTATGAGTTTTGGGGATTTTTATACTAACCCATCTGGCAACACTGACTAGAGCCAACGCAGGGAGGATACGTGTAGTATCCCCCCCCCCCCCCCTTTCCCCACCATAGAAGTGTCTGAACCTACTGAAAGTAGCTGTTTATTAATAATGCATAAAACACCTTAGCCCCCTTAATAACAGCCCTTTCAATCATGCAACACACCCACTTCGCACAGAGGGGACTCATTAAGTCAACTCCTGGGTTAATATATAGTTAGAAAACTTGCCATAACAGGGTGTTGTTGATAGAGGGGAAGGCTCCGCCTTCTTAATTTCGATTTGAGAGAGAGAGAGAGAGAGAGAGAGAGAGAGAGAGAGAGAGAGAGAGAGAGAGAGAGAATTCCTTATAAAATCATTCTAAAGTGAGATGTAGTAATGGAGAGAGAGAGAGAGAGAGAGAGAGAGAGAGAGAGAGAGAGAGAGAGAGAGAGAGAGAGAGAGAGAGAGAGAGAGTTTCTAGTAACATAGGAAACTATTTAATGCCTGTTCATAAAATATTTTATTTTTCCTTGTTTCCTTTCCTCACTGGCCTATTTTCCCTCTTGGAGCCCCTGGGCTTATAGCATCCTGCTTTCCCAAATAGGGTTGTAACTCAGCAAATAATAATAATAATAATAATAATAATAACAATAATAATAATAATATCACAGAACTCACTAGGAGAAAAAAATAACTTTGGACAGACTGGATAAGTCATATTCAATATAAAAGTTATATATTTTATTCAACAAACGAAAGAATCTCAGGTATATTGTTGACTTCCACTGTGCAAACAGTTGTTAATTGAGGTCACCACTAACAAGAGCTCCCAAAGTATTCACAAGTGGATATATCTTTTATTTAAAACCCTATTCAGATAAATAGTACAAATTTTAATTGTAAATACAGTATAAATTTCAATTGTAAATACAGTATATGTAAATTAAAAAAAATAATTTGTCAATATACTATGATGTATATGTTATAAATTGTAAGATTGTAAATGTGCATTTCATAATAAAATATAGATAAAAGTAACTTCTATGAAGGCGAAAGGGGGGGAGGGGTTTACTGGGTGGAGAATCTTAAAGGGTAGGGGGAGATTGAATGTAAACAGTAAGAGTTTTGAGAATCAGGTAGACAGATTCGAGTACACTCCACTACTCTTTATTTACCCAAAATGTGGGTAATTTTATATATGGTAGAAATGACCGAAAATTACAGGTTGTGGTGGCCTGTTGGTGACGTCCTTATCTGATGACCGCCAGACTGGGGTTCGAAACCCACAAACATCATAACAGATATTAAAATATAATTCTAAACATCATTACAGAAATTAAAATGCAATTCTTAACATCATTAACGAAATCAAAATGTAATTCTAAATATCATAAGATATTAAAATATAATTCCAAAGATCATTACAGAAATGAAAATGTAACTCTAAACACCATTACAGAAATGAAAATGTAATTCTAAACATCACTACAGAAATGAAAATATAATTCTAAATATCATTACAGAAATCAAAAATGTAACTCTAAACACCATAACAGACATGAAAACGTAACTCCAAAATACTATTATGAAACTGAATAGACAACCCTAAACAAAGAAACGTTTATTCCCTCGAGACCAAACATCAAAACGTTTCTGTCAAGTTCATTACAGTAAACATCGTGGAATTATGACCGACGATTGGGGAAAGGGAGTCTTTATGCATTAATAAATCACGAGAGAGAAATTGCGTTGGGAACCAACATTTCAAATGGGGAGAGAGAGACCATATTATTATGATGCATTGTTGCATTTTCGCCAGAGGGGTGTATAGCTGTGATACAAAGTTGCTTATATGCTAGAGCAAATACAGAAACTCAAGTTTGTTCATGGCTGTTATGAATAACAGAAAATGAAGAAAAAAACTCTTCCATGATAGAGCAAGTATGTTTATGGCTGTTATGAATGACAGAAAATTAAAAAAAAAAAAACTCTTGCATGATAGAGCAAGTATGTTTATGGCTGTTATGAATGACAGAAAATGAAAAAAAAAACTTTTGCATGATACAGCAAATATGGAAACTCAGTTTGTTGATGGTTGTTATGAATAACAGAAAATAAGGAAAAAAAAAAACTTTTGCATGATAGAGCAAATATAGAAAGTCAGTTTGTTCATGGCTGTTATGAATACCAGAAAATGAAAAAAAAAACTCTTGTATGATAGAGCAAATACAGAAACTCAGTTTGTTCAATGTTGTTATGAATAACAGAAAATGAAAAAAAAGTTCTTGCATGATAGAGCAATATAGAAACTCAGTTTGTTCATTGTTGTTATGAATAACAGAAAATGAAAAAAAAAAGTTCTTGCATGATAGAGCAATATAGAAACTCAGTTTGTTCATTGTTGTTATGAATAACAGAAAATGAAAAAAAAAAGTTCTTGCATGATAGAGCAATATAGAAACTCAGTTTATTCATGGCTGTTATGAATAACAGAAAATGAAAAAAAAAACTCTTGCATGATAGAGCAAATATAGAAACTCAGTTTGTTCATGGCTTTTATAAATAACAGGAAACGAAAATAAACTCTTAAAACTCCTGAAGACATTCTCATATATCAAAACTTAGGGAAAACTATATTCTTTTTAGTAGGAGTCACATATCTTACCATTAATACCATCACAACTAGAGCGCACACCTCCACCACGACAGCTTATTTCTCGACCTTTATTTCGACCTTGACCTTGACTTTTGACCTTGACCTTGACTTTTGACCTAGGTCTTTCAAAATTAAATTAATTGAATTACTTCCACGTCTCTACATAAAAATTAATCCCTGAAAGATTCATTATTCTGTTAGTATAATTGTGGCCGGGAACTTGTTTACAAAAACAAACAAACAAACAACGGCTAAAGCATAACCTTTATAATTTCGTTGACGGAGGTAAAAATCATTATATAGACTTAAGCCCTGTCCACGCGATCGAGCATGCATGACAGGCAAACAGTGATACCAGACCACAATAGTTAGTAAGAATGAAGGTTAATGACGTCAGAAGCGGGAAAAACTCAGATAGGGATCTGGCATCATACAGTGTTGCCAGATCCCTGCCTTTAGTTTTCTCGCTTCTGACGTCATCAACCCTCATTTTCACTAACTTTTGTGGCCTGGTATCACTGTTTGCCCGTCGGGCATGCTCGATCGTGTGGACAGGGCTTTCCAGAAATCCACAGACACCCGATGGTCTAGAAATCAACTTGAGATATGCAATCGTAGAATAAATACAAAATCCTTGCAACTCTGTTTCATTACAGTATACATCAGTTTTTATGTAGCAGAGATGTGACATAGGTGATGCTTTTGAGTTTTCGTTCAATAATCTCGCCATATCACATTTTAAATTTAAAAATCTATATTACTGTAAACATTCGAACCTACTTAAGATACAAAAACATAAAAAATATAAAATTTTCCGTAAGAAAATTAATCAAAAAATTAAAGTAATTTAAACTTGAAATGATTGTTTTTTTCGCAGTCAGTGTCAACAAGAGGCTTCGGCCGATACAGTATATACTTTTCCTTTAGAAGACGGTTCCAGTAATTTGCACTAAAAAGAAACATATTACGAAAAGTAACATATTACGAAAAGTATATATATATATATATATATATATATATATATATATATATATATACATATATATATATATATATATATATATATATATATATATATATATATATATATATATATATATATATATATATATATATATATGAAGCTACTGTATATATGTAAGATGCAAGCAATATAGCAGAAGTTTTACTCCG
>NC_090731.1:4426530-4431530 GCF_036898095.1 Palaemon carinicauda
AAGCACGATTCAAAGGCAAAGCGCGGCATTGTTTATGAAAGATTAAAAAGCATGATTCAAACGCAAAGCGCAGCATTGTTTATAAAAGATTAAAAAGCACGATTCAAAGGCAAAGCGCGGCATTGTTTATGAAAGATTAAAAAGCATGATTCAAACGCAAAGCGCAGCATTGTTTATAAAAGATTAAAAAGCACGATTCAAAGGCAAAGCGCGGCATTGTTTATGAAAGATTAAAAAGCATGATTCAAACGCAAAGCGCAGCATTGTTTATAAAAGATTAAAAAGCACGATTCAAAGGAAAAGCGCAGCATTGTTTATAAAATATTAAAAAGCACGATTCAAAGGCAAAGCGCGGCATTGTTTATGAAAGATTAAAAAGCATGATTCAAACGCAAAGCGCAGCATTGTTTATAAAAGATTAAAAAGCACGATTCAAAGGCAAAGCGCGGCATTGTTTATGAAAGATTAAAAAGCACGATTCAAATGCAAAGCGCAGCATTGTTTATAAAAGATTAAAAAGCACGATTCAAAGGCAAAGCACGGCATTGTTTATGAAAGATTAAAAAGCACGATTCAAACGCAAAGCGCAGCATTGTTTATAAAAGATTAAAAAGCACGATTCAAAGGCAAAGCGCATTGTTTATAAAAGATTAAAAAGCACGATTCAAAGGCAAAGCGCGGCATTGTTTATAAAAGATTAAAAAGCACGATTCAAACGCAAACCGCAGCATTGTTTATAAAAGATTAAAAAGCACGATTCAAACGCAAACCGCAGCATTGTTTATAAAAGATTAAAAAGCATGATTCAAACGCAAACCGCAGCATTGTTTATAAAAGATTAAAATGCATGATTCAAACGCAAAGAGCAGCATTGTTTATAAAAGATTAAAAAGCATGATTCAAATGCAAAACGGCATTGTTTATAAAAGATTAAAAAGCATGATTCAAATGCAAAGCACAGCATTGTTTATAAAAGATTAAAAGCACGATTCAAAGGCAAAGCACGGCATTGTTTATGAAAGATTAAAAAGCACGATTCAAACGCAAAGCGCAGCATTGTTTATAAAAGATTAAAAAGCACGATTCAAACGCAAACCGCGGCATTGTTTATAAAAGATTAAAAAGCACGATTCAAAGGCAAAGCGCGGCATTGTTTATAAAAGATTAAAAAGCACGATTCAAACGCAAACCGCAGCATTGTTTAAAAAAGATTAAAAAGCACGATTCAAACGCAAACCGCAGCATTGTTTATAAAAGATTAAAAAGCATGATTCAAACGCAAACCGCAGCATTGTTTATAAAAGATTAAAAAGCATGATTCAAATGCAAAGCACAGCATTGTTTATAAAAGATTAAAAAGCATGATTCAAAAGCAAAGCGCAGCATTGTTTATAAATGATTAAAAAGCGTGATTCAAATGCAAAACGGCATTGTTTATAAATGATTAAAAAGCGTGATTCAAATGCAAAACGGCATTGTTTATGAAAGATTAAAAAGCGTGATTCAAACGCAAAACGGCATTGTTTATGAAAGATTAAAAAGCGTGATTCAAACGCAAAACGGCATTGTTTATGAAAGATTAAAAAGCACGATTCAAACGCAAAGCGCGGCATTGTTTATGAAAGATTAAAAAGCACGATTCAAACGCAAAGCGCGGCATTGTTTATGAAAGATTAAAAAGCACGATTCAAACGCAAAGCGCGGCATTGTTTATGAAAGATTAAAAAGCACGATTCAAACGCAAAGCGCGGCATTGTTTATGAAAGATTAAAAAGCACGATTCAAAGGCAAAGCGCGGCATTGTTTATGAAAGATTAAAAAGCACGATTCAAAGGCAAAGCGCGGCATTGTTTATGAAAGATTAAAAAGCACGATTCAAACGCAAAGCGCGGCATTGTTTATGAAAGATTAAAAAGCACGATTCAAACGCAAAGCGCGGCATTGTTTATAAAAGATTAAAAAGCACGATTCAAACGCAAAGCGCGGCATTGTTTATAAAAGATTAAAAAGCACGATTCAAACGCAAAGCGCGGCATTGTTTATAAAAGATTAAAAAGCACGATTCAAACGCAAAGCGCGGCATTGTTTATGAAAGATTAAAAAGCACGATTCAAACGCAAAGCGCAGCATTGTTTATAAAAGATTAAAAAGCACGATTCAAAAGCAAAGAGCAGCATTGTTTATGAAAGATTAAAAAGCACGATTCAAACGCAAAGCGCAGCATTGTTTATGAAAGATTAAAAAGCACGATTCAAAAGCAAAGCGCAGCATTGTTTATGAAAGATTAAAAAGCACGATTCAAAAGCAAAGCGCAGCATTGTTTATGAAAGATTAAAAAGCACGATTCAAAAGCAAAGCGCAGCATTGTTTATGAAAGATTAAAAAGCACGATTCAAACGCAAACCGCAGCATTGTTTATGAAAGATTAAAAAGCACGATTCAAAAGCAAAGCGCAGCATTGTTTATGAAAGATTAAAAAGCACGATTCAAAAGCAAAGCGCAGCATTGTTTATAAAAGATTAAAAAGCACGATTCAAACGCAAACCGCAGCATTGTTTATAAAAGATTAAAAAGCACGATTCAAAAGCAAAGCGCAGCATTGTTTATAAAAGATTAAAAAGCACGATTCAAAAGCAAAGCGCAGCATTGTTTATAAAAGATTAAAAAGCATGATTCAAAAGCAAAGCACAGCATTGTTTATAAAAGATTAAACGGAGGACTGACAAATGTGTGGGATGTAAATATGGTGATATTTAGCTAAACCGTTCATTTTGATAACATCCCTATCGATAATTACTTATCCATGGTGTATTATTATTATTATTATTATTATTATTATTATTATTACTTATTTTAATGTTGTTAATGTTTTTGAAATATTTCATTTTTCTTTGTTTTCTTTTCTCACTGGGCTATTTTCCCTGTTGGGGCCCACAGGCTTATAGCATCCTGCTTTTCCAACCAGGGTTGTAGCTTAGAAAGTAATAATAACCATAATAACAAGCTACAACCCTAGTTGCAAAAGAAAGATGCTATAATCCCAAGGGTTCCAACACAGAAAATAGCCCAATGAGGAAAGGAAACGAGAAAAAATCAAATATTTCAAGAACAGTGACAGCATTAAAATAAATATTTCCAAATTAAACTATAAAAAATTTAACAAAAAAAAAAAAAAAAAAAAAAAAAAGGAGGAAGATAAATAAGATAGAATAGTGTGTCCGAGTATTCCCTCAAGCAAATGAACTCCAACCCAAGACAGTGGAAGACCATGGTGCACAGGCTATGGCACTACCCAAGAGTAGAGAACAATGATTATATAGCAGAGTGAATGACCTAATTAATAATAAAAAAAAATTAATGAAGAGTAGATTATAAGATGCTATAGTCAATTCTTTTTAGCGAGGCAGATTTGCACCGACTCACAGGGGTGCCCTTTTAGCTCGGAAACGTTTCCTGCTCGCTGATTGGTTGGGCAAGATAATTCTAACCAATCAGGTAACAGGGAACTTTTTCCAAATTAAAAGGGCACCGCTGCGAGTCGGTGCAAATGCGCCTCATTAAAAAAAAATTGAGTATAGTTACTCACAACCTCGGAAATACTGAAAACTCTGGACCATCTCCCCTACGAGCTGAACTTGCCCCGTCCCTCAGGTAGGGGGAAAGAGGGAGTAGTCATACTCTGGTGAGAGGTGGGTGCATGTGCTTATCTATTTAAATATTCAGTCGTCATTGTTGACGGGTCGCGTACACTTATAACAAAATAAATCACCATCTTTCATTAGATTAAAATCTCTCATGCAATTATTAATTTTGGAAAGAGCTTTACTTCTTACTTTGCAATATTAAAAAGAGAAAACAGGTTACCAGAACCAGTCTCAAGATTACGTTTCAACTCGCAATTTTCTATTCTTATTGGGAATTCTCAAAGATTAAACTTCACATCGGCCACAACAACTAGAAAAAAAAATTAAAGACTTCATTCCTTAGAGAGAGAGAGAGAGAGAGAGAGAGAGAGAGAGAGAGAGAGAGAGAGAGAGAGAGAGAGAGAGAGAGGGAACACTTTCTGTGTTTTAAAATCCGAATTAATTTACTCCTAAATGAAAGACAGTCACTGAACATTTGTAGAATTCGTTCTATGTAGTAACTGTAATACGAATTAGTTTGTTAGACCACAAAAGATAATTTGAAAAAAAAGGTATAATGATAATAATAATAATAATAATAATAATAATAATAATAATAATAATAATAATAATAATAATAATAAACTACTGGGATATGAAATATAAAATTAGTAAGAAAATAGTTAATCACCACATCACCACAGACAGCGAAGTCTCCTTATCATAAACTTTTCTTGCCTATATAGTACCTCTCCCTACTTCTAGACAAACAACCTACGAAGACGTAAGACATTTGCTGAAAGAGAGGAGGAATGAGAAGGACACGGAGTAGGGGGGGGGGGGGGGTGTCAATAGCTCCAAGACAAGGGACATGCATCTGATTAGACTATGAAACCGCAGCATGCAACGCTAACATCGTCACGCTCTCGCAATTTGCTAACATGGCGGTTTTTACATCGACTTCATTACAGATGCAGGGCGATCATGATGTCCTCCGGATGACACGAGGACGCCAATCCTACAAGGCGATTAGCAATATGCCAGCCTTATTGCGCTCGCCAGCTGGCTCTGTCGGCTCGACATGCATGTCAACAGAGGGTGGTAAACTTTATTGAAGCCTGTCCCTGCTCCTAGGCGCCCAGTCTTTTTTTTTTGTTAGATGGCTGTAAAGCAAAACATCATTGCAGCAATGTTGTCGTTAAGTGAATCTCGCCTCTGGAAGGCAACACGTTTTTCTCGGCGACCAACACAAACGTTTCGGTAATAGAAATGAAAATCTTTCTAATTCCGATTAATTGGTTAGAAATATGAAATTGTTAAATCCCAAATGCGTAAATGAAAGGTCTAGAACAGTGGTTCCCAAACTGGGGGAAATTT
>NC_090731.1:4436530-4438925 GCF_036898095.1 Palaemon carinicauda
GCCCAACGGCTGCAATAGGGAAAAATAGCCAGTGACGAAAGGAAATAAGGATTATTATTATTATTATTATTATTATTATTACTAGCCAAACTACAACCCTAGTTGGAAAAGCAAGATGCTATAAGCCCAACGGCTCCAATAGGGGAAAATAGCCCAGTGAGGAAAGGAAATAAGGAAATAAATAAATGATGAGAACAAGTTAATAATAAATCATTCTAAAACAGTAACAACGTCATAATAGATATTTCCTATGTAAACTATTAACAACGTCAAAAACAGATATGTCCTATATAAACTATTAACAACGTCAAAAACAGATATGTCATATATAAACTATTAACAACGTCAAAAACAGATATGTCATATATAAACTATAAAAAGACTCATGTCAGCCTGGTCAACATAAAAAACATTTGCTCCAACTTTGAACTTTTGAAGTTCTACTGATTCAACTACCCGATTAGGAAGATCATTCCACAACTCATGTTCCTTTCGAAAATATTTTAAAATGTAACAAAACGTTAATTCATAATTAATAGATTTGTTTTAGAAATCAGTAAATACACAAAAGCAACGGCGAAGTAGCTTTTAAAGATGTGTTCTGTAAGAAATTCTCCAGCGAGACAAAGAAATGGCTCTAAGTTCCTGAAACAAAGATGAAAGTACTTTCAACAAAGAAAAGGGTTCTTATCCTCATGCCAGTGTATAATGTTTGGTATTATAAATACCAATTAAAATTACATTTAATGTCATGTACATGAGAGCATGAATATTTGTGTAAAATAAATCTTATATATAAAATATATATTAATTCTTTCTAAAAAGCTCCTTTTTAAATAATGTCTTTCAAAATACTCAGATAAACGAAAAGAGCACTCAAGATAGCGCAGACCTCCATCACGGCAGCTTATTTCTCGATCTTTTGCCGTACCGTGCCCTTGACCTTTAACATGTATTAAGTGGTGTGGATTTTCATGCACTCAAATATGAAACAAGTTTGAAGTCTCTGTGACAACGATGTCCGAACTTATGACTGATTACGTGAATTGGACATTTTGCTTGAAAAACTACAAGAAAAGTAATGAAGAATCACAAAAATATATTTTAAGGATTTTTTAAAATAATTGTGATTAATCACTGATAGGTACGTATGAAACAATAGTAGTGCCATAGACTCTGTACCATGGTCTTCCACGTCCTGGAGCAGAGTTCTCTTGCTTGAGGGTACACTCGGGCACATTATTCTATCTGATTTCTCTTCCTTTTTTTTGCAAAGTTATTATAGTTTATATATGAAAGATTTATTCAAATTTTGTTACTATTCTTAGAATATTTTATTATAGTTGTTAATTACTTCGCTTGTAGTTTATTTATTTATTTCCTTATTTCCTTTCCTCACTGGGCTATTTTCTCTGTTGGAACCCTTGAGCTTATAGCATCTTGCTTTTCCAACTAGGGTTGTAGCTTAGGAAGTAGTAGTAGTAATAATAATAATAATAATAATAATAAAATAAAATAATAATAATACCCCTATTCTTACAATTAATAATAATAATAATAATAATAATAATAATAATAAAAATGACAATAATAATAATATTCATAATAATAATAATAACGATAATAATAATAATAATAATAATAATATTCATAATAATAATAATAATAATAATAATAATAATAATAATAATAATAATAATAATAATAATAATAATACCCCTACAGTATTCTTAGCCCCAGTTGAAATAAATCCCGTTATCTTGAAAATTAAACCCTAAAGCGATAAATTGAGCGTAATCCTCTAAGCCTCTAAACCATTCTAATATAATATAATCTACTACACTGCAACCAATCCTTCCACCTCGCAGAAACCATTCCTCTGGACAAATGGATTGGGTGGTATATTGCTTGAACCCCCATCAAGGCATACTTCACCACCCACCCCGCAAGGTCTTTCAGCACCGGCCTAAATCTAAGTCGTACCCGAATGTCTAGCGACTGTCCAGATAGACAGATGGTTTCCACTTAAGCTGTCGGATTACTCAAAACGATTTCTCAAGTTCAAACCTTCAGCCATGACGCCCCCACTAAGCAGTAGTTTCGACTCGCGACCCGGGCGCCATTTTGTACCCTAGCCACAACCTTCGACCTTCTTCAGCTTTCTTGTATTTTCGTTTCGTATAATTTTAGTCAATTTAGTAATAAGTAATATTAATAATAATAATATTAATAATGATAATAACAATAATGATGATGATAATAATAATAATAATAATGATGATGATAATAATAATAAAATAATAATTATAATAATAATAATAACAATATAAATGATAATATATATATACACACATATATATATATATATATATAATTATATATATATATTTATATC
>NC_090731.1:4444425-4451925 GCF_036898095.1 Palaemon carinicauda
GCCAGACTGGGGTTCGAGTCCCGCTCAAACTCGTTAGTATCTTTAGTCGTTGCAATCTCACCATCTTTGTGAGCTAAGGATGGGTGGGGGAGCGTGATGGTATATGGCCAATGTGGTAACGTCCCTGACTGGTGAACGCCAAACTGGGTTTGAGTCCCGCTCAAACACGTTAGTATCTTTGGTCGTTGCAATCTCACTATTTTTGTAAGCTAAGGATGGGGGGGGGAGCCTATACGTCTATCTGCTGAGTCATCAGCAGCCACTGCCTGGCCCTCCTTGATCCTAGCTTGGGTGGAGAGATGGGCTTGGGCGCTGATCATTGTGCGTATATGACCAGTCTCTAGGGCACTGTCCTGCTTGATAGGGCAATGTCACTGTCCATTGCCTCTGCCATTTATGAGTTGCCTTTAAACCTTTAATTGTGTACAAATCTAAATGAATATAGACATAATTACCTCAGCAAACGAAGTTGAAAGGAGGTTATGTTTTACCACCTGTTTGTGTTTGTTTATGTGTGTGTGTTCGTTACTGAACACCTTCCTGGCGAAAAATTTAATCGCAGAGAGAGAGAGAGAGAGAGAGAGAGAGAGAGAGAGAGAGAGAGAGAGAGAGAGAGAGAGACCCTTCCATTTCATAACACAGGAGTAGAGGAATACGAGGGATAGTGGCTTGGGACTGGGAAAGGGGCACGGAGTGGCCAGGGAGAGGCTGAATCCAAAGAAAGCAGTGTTATGGCCTTGTTGGTTGGTTATTGGCCATCTTGACTCACGTAACAGGTGCAGCCAAGAGTTCGAACAATAAACGCTAACTTTTTTAATGAAGCTCCACAACATCCTTTCTTACGACCTCGGACTATACATGGAAAAAAAAAAACTGCCATAAAAGGAAGGAGCCTAAATGAAAAACAGAAGAGAGAGAGAGAGAGAGAGAGAGAGAGAGAGAGAGAGAGAGAGAGAGAGAGAGAGAGAGAGAGAGAGACTATTTAGAACTATTTTCATTGCAAAATTCGAAATCTCTGATTCGGGTAGCTTTTAATATAAATACAAAATAGGGGACAAGCTAAGCAAGAAACCTGAGAATAATAGCAGGGTATTAAATAATGTTTATATAAATTTGATATTATAAATTTCTAATTAAGACATAATGGCATACAAATCTGAAATAAATAAAATATGATAAGTGAACAGCTTTTCACATCTGACTTCTCTTATCATTCCAGCATTGTTGCCTTATCTCTTGCATTTTCCGTCCAATATTTTTGCCTTAGACTTGAATACGACTTGGAGTGGGAAAGGAGGGGGGGGGGGGGGGGGGGTCTGGTAGTATCCATAATATATTGGTCCATTCTCCACTCTTTCTCTCTTGCCTAATACTGCCTGTCTAGAAACACTATTCAAGAGGCTTCATAAATAGTTCCTTCATTTCTAGGCGAGCCTTTCCAGAAGAAAAAAAAAAAATCTGAAATCATTTCATTTTAAAGGTAAAGGTGTTTGGTTTCATTTTCAGTTTAATCAGAATAGATGCTCATCAGAACGTCAGCACAGCAAGCCCAACCCAACACTGTGGTGCCCAACCACAGCAGTGGCCTCCCCAGTAAACAGCTTAAACTCAGGGTCCCGAGATGGGATCGATCTGTCAGAACGTCAGTCGAGCAAGCCCAACCCCACACTGTGGTGCCCAATCACAGCAGTGGCCACCCCAGTATACAGCTTAAACTCAGGGTCCCGAGATGGGATCGATCTGCTGCCATGTGAATGCTAGGCGAACAAGTTACCACTTCAGTAGATAGGAGGCTAGTATTTGGAATTTTTTAAAACGAGACAAAAAAAAAAAACGAAAAGAATAATATCAGAAGTAAGGAGTTAACAGAATATTCGATAAAAGAAAGAACTAGTCATTGGAGGTTGAAAATCCAATACCACCATAACAGGATTGAACGGCCATAAGTAATTGTTAATGACGGAAACGAAATATCAAAGTTAAACAGAAAGAAGAAGATTATCTGACACATACAGCTACAGCTGGTCACGTAGCACAACGGACAACTATATGGCCTGTCGAACTATGTAGATGTTCAATACTCTTGTCAACAGTATTAATCAAGAGTTTAATTTGTTTAAATCAAGGAGAAATATCATACCTTCGTTTCTAATTGGTATAACTACTTTGTGTGAGAGAGAGAGAGAGAGAGAGAGAGAGAGAGAGAGAGAGAGAGAGAGAGAGAGAGACTCGACCAAACGACCATCTCAAAAATATTAAAGAAAAACCACCGTGAGAGAAAAAGGTTTTGTGCATATTCCCTACCAAAGCTGAAACAGGAACCAGGACTTTACTCAGTCTCTTTCATCCTCAATAAAAAAAAATCCTTTGAAAGAAAAGAAATTCTTTATTTTCAAGGCATTTCCTTGAAGTCTCCATATTTGGCAATACTCGTTTCTCCTCCCTCTCCTCCTACTCCATCTGAATCTCCTCCTCCTCCTCCTCCTCTTCCTCTTCCTTTGAGTCCTCCCTCCCTTATTTATCGATGTTTTTTTTAAGCTTCTGGGTAACATCACTTGACTTTGGAAACTTTTCAACAACATGCGACGTTCGGTCGTAAAAAAAAAAAAAAAAAAAGAAAAAAAAAAACCGTCTTCCTTTTGTTTCTCATTCCCTCCCCCGATTTCTTTCCCTCTTAAATTGATATTCTGTTTGTGCGTAACGGAATGAAATATTCATAGATGAGTTTTACGTCACCTCTATTTTTCCTCTCCTTCGGCCAGGTGAAAATAGGGACCAGTTATAAATAGGCTTTTACTATTTTCTTTCATCAGGATAATATTTGTTTTCATAAGCACGGTTTAAAGGTTTAAGGGCCAATCATGAATGGCAGAGGCAAGGGACAGTGACATTGCCCAAAAAGCAGGAAAATGCCCAAGAGACTGACCATATATACAGTGCATATTGACCAGCGTCCAAAAAGAGGATTCAGTGCGGGTCTAAAGGAGCCTGTAAACGTTCAAAAAAAAGCGTCAAAATTGTGCGTCAAAATTTTGATATCAAAATTTTGATGCAAAATTTGAGTGTGTGTAGGACATTTTCATGTCCAAAAAAAGATTTGAAGCAAAATTTTGACATCAAAACGTCCTACACACACTCAAATTTTGCACCAAAATTTTGATATCAAAATTTTGATGCAAAATTTTGACGCTTTTTTGAACGTGTATGGGCTCCTTAAGAGTAACGTTGCACATTCATTACTTATCCTTAAACTAAAAACTGTACAATCTATGTCGGCTTGAAAATACCATCCACATTCAACAAGTATAGATACTTACGATTTGTAAAATGTGTTAAAGATAAACAAAACTAAAACTCATTGACATTAAAACAATAGCAATTCTACAAAAGACATACAAATCATGACTTGTGTGTTCAAAATCATGATTTATGTGTTCAGCTAACCTTCAATTCATGAACGACATACAGCCACCCCAAGGGCCCTGAACTTTTTGATTTCGAAATATGTTTGCTCAACAAGACAAACACTACAAGTTTTGGGTATCTGATCCCAATCTCCCGACTTGTTCTTTTCAAGCTAAAATTGCGTTTACTTTCCAAATGAAAGTGCTCAGCTGACTACGAAAAAATGCAAAATTGCAGCGAAATTGAAATCCAAAACCTGTAATGGAATTTCCGGTGATGATAGTTTTGATTTTACTTATAACAGGATATGTTGTTTGTGTTTATATTTCCCTTATTTTAAATGGTGCTTATGATTGTTACTATTCTTAAAATATTTCATTTTGAATTCTTAATTACAGTTGTAGTTTATCTATTTCCTTATCTTCTTTCCTCACTAGGCTATTTTCCCTGTTAGAGCTCTTGGGCTTATTAGCATGTTGCATCTTGCCAATAAGCCCAAGGGTTCCAACAGGGAAATAGCCCAGTGAGGAAAGGAAATAAAGAAATAAATTACAAGAGAAGTAATGAACAAACAAAATATTTTGAGAACAGTAGCAACATTATTATAAATATTTCATTTCTCAGTATTAAAGTGTGGTGTTGGCATTATTCCAGCACCAATATGCCTTTGTGGCTATAATTCAGGGAAATGGGGTGGGGGGGGGGGTGCTACACGAATCGAAACAGCATCATGAAGGCATCCAAAAATAGACGTAAAACATATTACAGTTTCTAAAAGACAATTTTTCCCTGTTGCAGTCCTTGGGCTTATAGCATTCTGCTTTTCCAACTAGGGTTGTAACTTAGCTTGAAATAATAATAATAATAATAATAATAATAATAATAATAATAATGATAATAATAATAATGATAATAATAATAAAAATGATAATAATAATTATAATAATAATGATAATAATAATAATAATAATAAAATTAATGATAATAATAATAATAATAAAATTAATAATAATAATAATAATAATAATTGAGATTCTACCACAGTGTGGGAAAGGTTGTTGAAAGATGGAACTCGCTAAGAAAATGAGGAATAACGTAGACGGAGAAAGATGATAGTTCTACAGGCAATCAATATATAGAAATCTTAGAAATACATTTTAAAACGAAAAAAGAGTTTTGCGAATAGCGTTGATCTGTCTCAAGGACTCTGGGTGATGAACGAAAGTTCATATTAACTAACCACTCCTTCAAACGTGGGGAAAATTATTTCTAAATCATCTCAAAGAAATTATTATTATTATTATTAAATACTAAGCTACAACCCTAGTTGGAAAAGCAGGATGCTATAAGCCCAAGGGCCCCAACAGGGAAAATAGCCCAGTGAGGAAAGGAAATAAAGAAAAATAAAATATTTTAAGTATAGTAAAACCATTAAAATAAATATTTCCTATAAAAACTTTAACAAAACAATAGGAAGAAAAACTAGATAGAAGTGTGCCCGAGTGTTCCCTCAAGCAAGAGAACTCTAACCCAAGACAGTGGAAGACCATGGTACAGAGGCTATGGCACTACCCAAGACTAGAGAACAATGGTTTGATTTTGGAGTGTCCTTCTACTAGAAGAGCTGCTTACCATAGCTGAAGAGTCTCTTCTACCCTTACCAAGAGGAAAGTAGCCAATGAAAAATTACAGTACAGTAGTTAACCCCTTGGGTGAATAAGAATTGTTTGATAATCTCAGTGTTGTCAGGTGTATGAGGACAGAGGAGAGTCTGTAAAGAATAGGTCAGAATATTCAGTGTCTGTGTAGGCAACGGGATAGAACCGTAACCCCAGAGAGAAGGGTCCTATGTAGTACTGTCTGGCCAGTCAAAGGGCCCCATAACTCTCTAGCGGTTGTATCTCAACGGGCGGTTGGTGCCCAAGCCAACCTACTACCTACTATGCATAATGGTTTACTTCGAAAGGTACTCTTGTACAGCTGGAAAAAAAAAGTTATTTCTATTTATTCAATACAGAAGTTATCTAACATATTTCTATTGTAATAAAAATCGATTCTGACGCAATCGTCAACTCTTGTTTAGAATAACTTTGACCTTTTTGAAAGTAAGAGATTCAGTTCAAGTATTTCCCAATACGGCCAGAGTTTAGGTCGAGTGCGCTTGAGTCAAGAGGGCTTTAGGTCCCCAGTAAGAGTTTTTTTTTTCTTTTTTTTTTAAACTATATTCCAGAGGCAAAATAGGAATTGGTGTACGATCACCAGAAAATTAGCCGTATTTTCCAACAAATTTATTATTCAAAAAATTTGTTATGAGCTTCACTTGGCTCCAGTGCCGGGCCTTAAAGTTGAAATGAGCTTCACCTGACCCCAGTTTAAGGAAGTAAGGAGCACAAAAGCTCTAACTGGCCCCAGTGACGGGCTTTATTGATCAAATGCATTTCCCCGAGTCATAGCAGTGGTCCTTATGGTACAAATGAGCTTTACCCAGTCCCACCATCAGGCCTTTGGACCCAAAATGAGCTTCAACCGGCTCCAAGTGTGAGGGCTTATGTCCCAAATGAGCTTGACCTGGCCCAGCATCAGGCTATCTCGAATGACCTTTACCCAGTCCTGCCATCAGGCCTTTGGACCCAAATGAGCTTCAACCGGCTCCAAGTGTCAGACCTTATGTCCCAAATGAGCTTGACCTGGCCCAACATCCGGCTAACTCAAATGAGCTTTACCCAGTCCCGTCATCAGGCCTTTGGACCCAAAATGAGCTTCAACCGGCTCCAAGTGTCAGGGCTTATGTCCCAAACGAGCTTGACTTGGCCCAACATCAGGCTATCTCAAAAGAGCTTCACAAAAGCACCTGTGTCACGCCTTAATGGCTATAATATGAGCTTAACCCAGGGGCAACTTCCAAACCTGATCCAAATTAGGTTTATTCGATGCTATCGCTCTCCTTATTGCCAAAATGAAGTTCACAGAGCCCCCATTGGGTCTTGTGGCCCAAATGAGCTTCACACGACCCTAATTCCACAGTACTAATACTAATACTAGTTGTACTATTACCAAAGAAAGTCATACAGCTTCATACCTTAAATCTAACAAAGAATTGAAAGCCTTATTGGGATTATTCAAAGTCATTATCTCCACATAAAACATCTCCATTATTATTATCATTATTATTATTATTATTATTATTATTATTATTATTATTATTATTACTTTCTAAGCTACAACCCTAGTTGGAAAAGCAGGATGCTATAAGCCCAGGGGCCCCAACAGGGAAAATAGCCCAGTGAGGAAAGGAAACAATTTGAAATAAAATATTTTAAGAAGAGTAAAAACATTAAAATACATATCTCCTATATGAACTACAAAAATTTTATCAAAGCAAGAGGAAAAGAAATAAGATAGAATAGTGTTCCCTCAAGCAAGAGAACTCTAACCCCAGATAGTGGAAGACCATGGTACAGAGGCTACGACACTACCCAAGACTAGAGAACAATGTTTTGATTTTGGAGTGTTCTTCTCCTAGAAGAGCTGCTTACCATAGCTAAAGAGTCTCTTCTACTATTACCAAGAGAAAAGTGGCCACTGAACAATGACAGTGCAGTAACCCCTTGGGTGAAAAGAATTGTTTGGTAATCTCAATATAGTCAGGTGTATGAGGACAGGGGAGAGTATGTAAAGAATAGGCCAGGCTATTCTGTGTGTGTGTGTATGTAGGCAAGTGGAAAATGAACCGTAACCAGAGGGAAGGATCCAATGTAGTACTGTCTGGCCAGTCAAAAGTCCCCATAACTCTCCAGCGGTTGTATCTCAACGGGTGGCTGGTCCCCTTAGCCAACCTACTACCTTCAACATAGCGATAAGAGTAAATGTTATACATAACTCGAAATTTGAACAAAGGGATTCCAAACAACATTCATCTGCTCCTGGGCAATAAAGGAAACTGGAGAAGCAGGAGCACGAGAAGAGGGGGGCAAACCTCCCGTCCCCCTCCAATCCCTATAAAGTCGACAGACTAAAACATCCCTATTCTAAGAACACCTCCCTACCCAATCCCTACCCCCTACACTACCATACATTGTTATTTATCTGTACTTT